>NC_059197.1:11666821-11952985 GCF_020615455.1 Coregonus clupeaformis | reverse complement strand
TGTGTAAAAGTGTTTGACTTCTAAGGAAATCAGAGAAGGTAGGCCTACTTATTAGCGTTTAATAAATTCTACCAATTAGCCTGAGGGTAACTGAAGTTGAAAAACTGGCATGGCCAGACAGTTTTAAGAAAATGACAGAAAAAAGATTCACACAGAATAAAAAAAAAAAGGAATACATGTTTCTCCACATATATCGATGCAGAGAGGAGTCAGTGAGATGGAGAAAGATATGACTGAAAGTGAAGAGATGAAGAAAGTCAACAAGGTGAGGGTGGAACTAGATCAAGAAAGAGGAAGGCTAATTGAAGAGTTGCTGAGAAAGATCAGGGAGACTGAGGCTTCTATTGAGGTACACCACTACCAATGGAAGCTAGAGAGAGAGTTGTTTGAGAAACAGAGAGAAAGCGCAGTGTCAGACAGAAAAAGATGGCGCTCAAGATGGCAAAGCTGAAGGTTCAGAACATACTGAACTTGGACACGTTAGGAGAGGTGACAGTGGAGAGTACTAAGCTGTTAGCTGAGAATGAAAGAGAGAGAAATGTTGAAGAAACAGAGAGAAAGCTTAATGGCAGACAAAGAAAATATAGAAGTCAAGATTACAAAGGTGACGATGCAGAACATACTGCACTTGACCAAGATAGGGAAGTTGACCATGGAGAACACGAGGCTGTTAGCTGAGAATGAAAGGCAGCGAGAGGTGTTGGACAAACAGAGAGAAAGCGCATTGGCCAACCAACAAACATTGGTGGACAAGATATCAAAGGTGAAGATGTCCTTGGCCAAGTTATGGAAGGTGACAGTGGAGAGCAAGAAGAGACTGTTAGCTGAGAATGAAAGGGTGGAGAAGGAGAGGGTGAGAGAGAGGAATGGATGGAACCTCATAAGAAATGGTGTGGAGACAGCTTTGGCCAAAGCAGACCAGGAGAGGAATCAGACCCTAGTAGCCTGGACGGAGGACAGGGGGAGATGGGCCAAGGCCAAGGCTGGCCTACGAAGCCTCTGGGATAAACGGGGGAAAGCTGGATGAAGGAGAAGGAGGAGATTAAGAGGAGGAGCACGCAGGTAGCAGAGGAGTGGATGCTTGAGCTGAGAGAGAAAGAGAGAGTGATAGAGGCTCTGGAATGAGAAAATATGAGGATTCTGTGTCTGCATGGACAACAGAAGAAGGGATGGGAGATGGAAAAGAGAGAGATGGAAAAGGAGAGGTTGGAGCTTACTGGGGAGTGGGAGAGAAAGAACAGTGGTGAAATTGAGAAAATGCAAAGGGAAAAAGAGAGATGGGCAATAGAGAAGAGAGATATGGAGGAGAGGATGAAGGAGGCTTACATAAAGATGTACCAGATGCAGACTGTCCTGAGGTTCAGAGAGCAAGAGCATGTACGGTACTCCATTTAACCAGTCACAGTTCAGGGAGGTCACAAGTCACCTCCTAAGGGTTACACTATTAGATTCAATAGATTAAGTTGACTGCATGCTAGAGAAGGAGTAATAATAATATCTCAGATCACTGTCTATCTCAAGGCCATCAGACTGTTAAATAGCCATCACCAGTAGGCTACCACCCGGTTACTCAACCCTGCACCTTAGAGGCTGATGCCCTGTGAGGGAAAAAAGTATTTGAAAGTGTTGTGGTCAGATGAGACCAAAATCGAGCTCTTTGGCATCAACTCACCGTGTTTGGAGGAGGAGTAATGCTGCCTATGACCCCAAGAACACCATCCCCACCGTCAAACATGGAGGTGGAAACATTATGCTTTGGGGGTGTTTTTCTGCTAAGGGGACAGGACAACTTCACCGCATCAAAGGGATGATGGACGGGGCCATGTACCGTCAAATCTTGGGTGAGAACCTCCTTCCCTCAGCCAGGGCATTGAAAATGGGTCGTGGATGGGTATTCCAGCATGACAATGACCCAAAACACACGGCCAAGGCAACAAAGGAGTGGCTCAAGAAGAAGCACATTAAGGTCCTGGAGTGGCCTAGCCAGTCTCCAGACCTTAATCCCATAGAAAATCTGTGGAGGGAGCTGAAGGTTTGAGTTGCCAAACGTCGGAGTGGGACAAAATCCCTCCTAGATGTGTGCAAACCTGGTGGCCAACTACAAGGAACGTCTGACCTCTGTGATTAACAACAAGGGTTTTGCCACCAAGTACTAAGTCATGTTTTGCAGAGGTGTCAAATACTTATTTCCCTCATTAAAATGCAAATCAATTTATAACATTTTTGACATGCGTTTTTCTGGATTTTTGTTGTTGTTATTCTGTCTCTCACTGTTCAAATAAACCTACCATTAAAATTATAGACTGATCATTTCTTTGTCAGTGGGCAAACGTACAAAATCACCAGGGGATCAAATACTTTTTTCCCTCACTGTATGTATATATATATATTTGCGAGAAGAAAAAAAAACATATGGGGGATTGGAAGTGATGCAGACAATTACATTGATGGAAGTTACAATCTATCTGCAATATTAAAGCTGATCTACCAAAAAAAATAAAAATAAAGATCTGTCAGACAGTGCCAGAGCTAATCAATAGATATTCAAATTTACTGACACATACTGCTAGAGCTTAGGTGACAGCACACACACATACACACACACACACACACACACAGACACACACACACACACACACACAGCGAATCATGCTCCTTTACCATACAATAATGGTCTACATTAGAGGTGACATTAAACATTGTCACACAGAGAACAAATGTAAAATATTACGCATGTAGGTCACTGTACCAAGGACGAGGACTCATAATATTGTAATAAGTAGTCCCATGTATCTCAGTTGGTAGAGCATGGCGTTTGCAACGCCAGGGTTGTGGGTTCGATTCCCACGGGGGGCCAGTATGAAAAATGTATGCACTCACTAACTGTAAGTTGCTCTGGATAAGAGCATCTGCTAAATTACTAAAATGTAAAAAAAAATAAGTACAGCGGCTTGCAAAAGTATTCTCCCCCCCTTGGCATTTTTCCTATTTTGTTGTCTTACAACCTGGAATTTAAATGGATTTTTGGGGGGTTTGTATCATTTTATTTACACAACATGCCTACCACTTTGAAGATGCAAAATATTTTTTCTTGTGAAACAAACAAGAAATAAGACAAAAAAACTGAAAACTTGAGCGTGCATAACTATTCACCACCCCAAAGTCAATACTTTGTAGAGCCACCTTTTGCAGCAATTACAGCTGCAAGTACTTGGGGTATGTCTCTATAAGCTTGGTACATCTAGCCACTGTGATTTTTGCCCATTCTTCAAGGCAAAACTGCTCCAGCTCCTTCAAGTTGGATGGGTTCCGCTGGTGTACAGCAATCTTTAAGTCATACCACAGACTCTCAATTGGATTGAGGTCTGGGCTTTGACTAGGTCATTCCAAGACATTTAAATGTTTCCCCTTAAACCACTCGAGTGTTGCTTTAGCAGTATGCTTAGGGTCATTGTCCTTTTGGAAGGTGAACCTCCATCCCAGTCTCAAATCTCTGGAAGACTGAAACAGGTTTCCCTCAAGAATTTCCCTGTATTTAGCGCCAACCATCATTCCTTCAATTCTGACCAATTTCCTAGTCCCTGCAGATGAAAAACATCCCCACAGCATGATGCTGCCACCACCATGCTTGGGATGGTGTTCTCTGGGTGATGAGAGGTGTTGGGTTTGCGCCAGACATAGCGTTTTCCTTGATGGCCAAAAAGCTCAATTTTAGTCTCATGTTATTCTGTCTCTCACTGTTCAAATACACCTACCATTAAAATTATAGACTGATCATTCCTTTGTCAGTGGGCAAACGTACAAAATCAGCAGGGGATCAAATACTTTTTTCCCTCACTGTACATAGACATGGAATCACTGGCCACTTTAATAATGGAACACTAGTCACTTTAATAATGTTTACATACTGCTTTACTTATCTCATATGTATATACTGTATTCTATTCTACTGTATTTTAGTCAATGTTACTCCGACATTGCTCGTCCTAATATTTATATATTTCTTAATTCCATTATTTTACTTTTAGATGTGTGTATTGTTGTGAATTGTTAGATACTACTGCACTGTTGGAGCTAGGAACACAAGCATTACGCTACACCCGCAATAACATCTGCTAAATATATGTATGTGACCAATAAAATTTGATTTGATTTGAACATATATGGACTTTCTCTTTCAGATGGAAACGAAAAGCACCCAGAGAGTCAGGGTAAAGCAGGAGTAAAAGGAAAAGAAAGAAAGAAAGATGTTGGAGAAGAACAAAGTGCTGCTCAGATCTAGAAAAGCAGATAGTAAGGAAGAAGTCACGAGTGCCACTAGTGATCCTGGTTCGAATCCAGGCTCTGTCGTAGCCGGCCGCGACCGGGAGACCCATGGGGCGGCGCACAATTGGCCCAGCATCGTCCAGGGTAGGGGAGGGAATGGCCGGCAGGGATGTAGCTCAGTTGGTAGAGCATGGCGTTTGCAACGGCAGGGTTGTGGGTTCGATTCCCACAGGGGGCCAGTATGAAAAATAAAATAATGTATGCACTCACTAACTGTAAGTTGCTCTGGATAAGAGCGTCTGCTAAATGACAAAAAATATATATATTTTTTTTTTTCAAAAAAAGACAAAATAATATAAAAAGAGATAATAAAAAAATGATTTAAAAAAGACAAGAAGAATAAGGAAAGGGTGAAAGCCCACCTGGATGAGGTGGTGAGGAACTATAATGAAAAGAAACAGAGGGAGAAAGAAAGAAAGAAAGAAAGAAAGAGAAAAGCTGTTGAAAAAGGCATATGGCAAAGAAAATCACATGGTGTACATCCCAAACCTCATACTGAAAAAAATATAAGAATGCAACGCAGATGTAAATATTGTCAGCTGGCATTGGTCAAAAGTTAATTTCTATATTATTTCATTTAGTAGAATACTTCATCAATAAAATAATATGAGCATTTGAGTTATTTGTCAGTATTCATTGCCATATGGAAGAAAAAATACACAAAATATAAGAATCTGTATAAGATGTGTATTAAAGGTTGATGTGGTTACTGGAAAATGCAATGTGAAGGGCTAGATTCTATCAGATCGGAAGTGGAACTGCATTAGAGATGTCAAATCCACAAGCGGCTCCTTGCATTAGCTTATTCCGTACACTGCCATTGGATGTAACGAGAGAGAGAGAGAGAGAGAGAGAGAGAGAGAGAGAGAGAGAGAGAGAGAGAGAGAGAGAGAGAGAGAGAGAGAGAGAGAGAGAGAGAGAGAGAGAGAGAGAGAGAGAGAGAGAGAGAGAGAGAGAGAGAGAGAGAGAGAGAGAGAGAGAGAGAGAGAGAGAGAGAGAGAGAGAGAGAGAGAGAAAAAAAAGAGGCGCCTGGGCTCTGTATCAGACTGAGCTTAATAAATACATGGTGAACATGCCTCTAATACTGCTGCTGTCAACATGTCCAACAGCAACACAAACAACCTGGACATTTCAGATTATGAGTGCTGCTTGCCACATGGTATCGTAGGCAACATGTTCATGATACAGTTACTATCTCTGCAAATTATCAATACACTACAGAAATCCATTGACAGTAGTACATCAACAGAATACCCTTAGGTGTATGAATGCCTAGTGTATTTATGTATACCTGTGTGTCAGAGAAGGCTGGTGGGAGGAGCTATAGGAGGATGGGCTCATTGTAATGGCTGGAAAGGAATTAATGGAACGGAGTCAAACATGGTTTCCATATGTCTGATACCGTTCCATTTATTCCATTCCAGCCATTACAATGAGCCCGTCCTCCTATAGCTCCTCCTACCAGCCTCCTCTGTGTGTGTGTATGTGTCAGTGGTGGACACGCCTCCGATGAGCAACCCCGCTCTTACCCCCTCATCCCCCATCAGTGGCTCTTCCATCTCCTCCGTCCCTCTCCTCCGTCCCTCTCCTTCGTCCCTCTCCTCCGTCCATCTCCTCCGTCCATCTCCTCCGTCCATCTCCTCCGTCCCTCTCCTCCGTCCCTCTCCTCCGTCCATCTCCTCCATCCATCTCCTCCATCCATCTCCTCCATCCCTCTCTCTCCTCCATCCCTCTCTCTCCTCCATCCCTCTCTCTCCTCCCTCTCCTCCATCCCTCTCCTGCTCCCTCTTCTCTCTCTCCTCTCCCCTTCATTTTCCTTTCCCTCTCTCTCCTCCTCTCTCCTGAGGATTGACTCTGTGGCCCTGTAATCCTGGCAGTGGCCCCGGCCCAGACCCCATCAAGCCCCCATCAGCCCCTGTCAGGGATTAGAGATTGTTCACACTGGGGCCCCAACACAGAACAGAGACAGACACACCAGGGACCAAGGGCCAGGGACCATGGCCACACACACACATCCTAATTTGCATAATTGTAAACAGAGCACTGCTTAATGCCCTTCGAAAAAACACACACACACACACACACACACACACACACACACTTACATAGTGTGTACACAGGCCACAGCTTAAAACCCCTAACTACCCTGAAACACACGTACGCTCACACACTGGTCTCACAATAGGACCGGTCTCTTGACCTCTACACTACAATAGACGGGGAACAATTTCAGGTTCAATGTCAGCTATGTCAACTCATTAAAGTGCAAATAACCCCATGCATGTCCCAAATGATCTCACCCATCTATTCTGTATGTCCCGGATTCTATATCTTCTATTCCTCCAATTACCACAGATGTTCTAACATTTATGAGGGAACCGGACATCTGTGGTAGCCTGGAGAAATCCAGTCTGTTGTGCTAACTAACATTTCACTTCTTGACACTCCTTGTCATGCCAAACAAGAGTGGAATATCCTATTCATCGTCAAACAGACCAGTGTTAAATATTCATTAGAGAGGTCCAACCAGACAGTGTGTTCTCCCTCACAGAGACAGCTTCCACCTCAGAGAGGAGAAAGAGTGAGAGAGAGTCAGGACCGGGGGATGGATGGCAGGGAAGAGAAGGAAGGAAACATCACTCCAAAACTTTCAAAGACAATCCTGCTCAGGGTGTTAAACGCTCTTCCACCCTCTTTCCCTCCCTTCCCCTCTCTCTCTCTCTCTCTCCATCTTTTCCCCTTCTCCTCTCATCTCTTTCATGAATTAAAAGTGCGGCCGGTCTGTGGGGAGAAGCATAGTTAATTCAGATCAGATCTCCTCCCCACCCCCCTCCTCCCTACCCCCTCTTCCCGCCCGTTCTCTTCCCTCAGCGACGGTTGCCGTGGCATCTGACAGACGGAGATGGGATCTGACAGTAAACAGGCGTGCGGATGCCCGGCGCGTGATTGACACGTAGGCAGGTGGGTGGGTGGGTGGGGGCGGGCCCCCTCCTAATCTTGCCCTGTCAGCTCTAATTGGGGAGGTGGGGCTTCGTGTCAACGGGGTGACTGATTGGCAGGACCCCGGCTTTGCATAGATATGAGCCACGGAGGAAAGGTGGCGTAACGGCTCTACTGCTAATGGAGACATGTGTGCTGGTGTGTGCATGTGCTTGTGAGTGTGTGAGTGTGTGTGTGTGAGTGAGAGTGTGTGTGTGTATGTGTGTGTGTGTGTGTGCGCCCGCATAGACATGCATGCTCGTAGTCATACCCAGGCACACCGACCTACACACGTGTGTTTATATAGATGAAAATGCATATCGCACATGCTTACACATACATTACAATATGCATACATTGTACATTACATACACATAACAGGACACGCATACACACACACAGAAACAAAGAGCCTATGATGACTCCTTTACCTGCTGGGTTGAGGAGCAGAGGTTGTGGCCCAGTGACTGATGAGCTACAGTGGGCAGGGAGGGACATTAGGCAGGGCCTCACCTGTTCACAGGGCAGTGACCCAGGGGTATGGTGGGACTGGGGGGCAGTGAACTCTGACTCTGTATATCAGTGGGGCACACTAACGATGTAGCCAATGAGCCTTACTGTACAGTGTATTTCAGATAGGTCAAGAAGAAGTGTCTATGTGCGCTGTGTTAAATCCAATAGTGACGCAGTTGCTGTGCAATGCAGTGTATTTGCAGTGAGTACATTGGCATTACGGTGTGTATACTGGTGGTTTTCATGTGTGTGTGTGTGTGTGTGTGTGTTTGATTGACAGCTGCCACTGACCTGTGGCAGTCAGAGTGGCATGCTGCAGGCGCCGGGGTCGAACGCTACGGAGATGACCTCCGCCCTCATCTGCATCCCGTCTTCATTAGCACAGCTAGGCAAGGAGAATAACAACCCGATAAATTAATAAAGACAGGGAGAGAGAGGGAGGGAGGGAGGGAGGGAAGAAAAATGTAAGGTGAAAGGAAGAGAGGAGAGAGATTGAGGAAAGAGATGCAAAAAAGGAGAGAGAGAGAGAGAGAGAGAGAGAGAGAGAGAGAGAGACAGAGAGAGAGATAGAGAGAGAGAGACAGAGAGAGACAGAGAGCGAGAGAGAGAGCTAAATTCAAATGTTTCTTACTGAAGAAATATGGAAAGCATATGCATAACCATGGTAGCAATTAAAAGGGAACAGTTTTGAGATTATGGGAAGGACACAGCAGTTCCCCTGACAACCAGGACAACCCAGGGTATAACGGCATGTAACTGTACATGTAACCGTACATCAAACATAGTGATCATAAACGTTGACACTATATTACATCAGTTTTATGGTATGGAAATGTGACGTGCACATTCGGACTCACAGGTGTTTGCCTTGCTTTTATGACATCAAAGCGGTATTTATTATAATCCTCAACGTCTCATCTTTCAAAATATCCTTGTAATTTACATTATTTCCCTCACTCGCACAACAAAAAAACGGATTGTCTTGCACGGTGCTCAAGTTCAGAACGGCTGTCAGTCAAAACCCTTACAGCGCTGTGAAGCGGAGACCCTGAGCTCTGACGTCATGTATAGCATGTTACTGTACAGCCACTGTTCCAATTTAGGCGCTTATCAGTGTCCAAATCTGCCCTTTTCAAACCGTATACGGGTACGAGTATAAAGGGCTACCAGATACAAAGTGTAGTACATCTGCTCAATAAAATACAGAAGGGCTTTATAATAACTCTGTACTGTGCATAACCTCACTGTTTCTCTGGCTAGTGTGCAGTAACCGTTGCTAGGTAAAACACACTTGGGGTTTCACACTTAAACGATATGTATCATTGGAAAGAGTGTTGGTTGAGACTTTTCCCTAGAGGAGTGCAGACAGCCATGAGACTAATGCTTCTAGAGAGTTCAACACACCACCTTCATTCTCAATCATCATCATCATCACTGTTTGGATGAAGCTCAGTCTATAGCTGTCATGTTTTCAGAAGAACTCAAATACAAGCCTTCTAGAAGAAGCTGTTCTCTCTGCTACCGCACGGCAATTTGATTTGATTTGATTTAGAAGAAGACGTTTCGGCTCATGCGATCAACAAAATCATGTTTAAGCCTACAGCATTAGCTTACTTATCCTGGAAAAAAGTATGTCACCTGTTTTGATAGTATACATTTACATTTGAAACTTTTGTCATTTAGCAGACAGTCTTATCCAGAGCAACTAACAGTAGTGCATTTTACATTTTCGTACTTTTATAAGTATAAGGCCGTGGGTTGTAGGTGTTGTAGTTGAAGAGGCTTACACAATGCATCATCAGTACATTAGACTGCACACTTTAATGCTGAGACACTGCATAACTCATCAAATCAAATCACATTTTATTTGCCACATGCACTGAATACAACAGGTGTATGCTTATTTTGTAACTCCTTCAAGACTGTTGGAAAAGCATTCCAGGTGAAGCTGGCCCTTAACCAACAATGCATTTTTTAAGAAAAATAAGTGTTAAGTAAAAAATAGATAAGTAAAAAATAATTAAAGAGCAGCAGTAAAATAAAATAACAGTAGGGAGGCTATATACAGGGAGTACCGGTACAGAGTCAATGTGTGGGGGCACAGGTTAGACGAGGTAATTGAGGTAATATGTACAGTACCAGTGAAAAGTTTGGACACACCTACTCATTTAAGGGTTTTTCTTTATTTTTACTATTTTCTACATTGTAGAATAATAGTGAAGACATCAACACTATGAAATAACACAAATGGAATCATGTTGTAACTTAATAAATGTTAAACAAATCAAAATATATTTTATATTTGAGATTCTTCAAATAGCCACCCTTTGCCTTGTTGACAGCTTTGCACACTCTTGGCATTCTCTCAACCAGCTTCACCTGGAATGCTTTTCCAACAGTCTTGAAGGAGTTACAAAATATGCTGAGCACTTGTTGGCTGCTTTTCCTTCACTCTGCCGTCCGACTCATCCCAAACCATCTTAATTGGGTTGAGGTCGGGGGATTGTGGAGGCCAGGTCATCTGATGCAGCACTCCATCACTCTCCTTCTTGGTAAAATAGCCCTAACATAGCCTGGAGGTGTGTTGGGTCAATGTCCTGTTGAAAAACAAATGATAGTCCCACTAAGCCCAAACCAGATGGGATGATGTATCGCTGCAGAATGCTGTGGTAGCCATGCTGGTTAAGTGTGCCTTGAATTCTAAATAAATCACAGACAGTGTCACCAGCAAAGCACCCCCACACCATAACACCTCCTCTTCCATGCTTTATGGTGGGAACTACACATGCGGAGATCATCCGTTCACCCACACCGCGTCTCACAAAGACACGGCGGTTGGAACCAAAAATCTCCAATTTGGACTCCAGACCAAAGGACACACTGGTCTAATGTCCATTGCTCGTGTTTCTTCGCCCAAGCAGGTCTCTTCTTATTATTGGTGTAATTTGGTAGTGGTTTCTTTGCAGCAATTCGACCATGAAGGCCTGATTCACACAGTCCCCTCTGAACAGTTGATGTTGAAATGTGTCTGTGACTTGAACTCTGTGAAGCATATATTTGGGCTGCAATTTCTGAGGCTGGTAACTCTGATGAACTTATCCTCTGCAGCAGAGGTAACTCTGGGTCTTCCATTCCTGTGGCGGTCCTCATGAGAGCCAGTCTCATCATGGTTTTTGTGACTGCACTTAAAGAAACTTTCAAAGAACATGACATTTTCCGTATTGACTGACTTTCATGTCTTAAAGTAATGATGGACTGTCGTTTCTCTTCGCTTATTTGAGCTGTTCTTGCCATAATATGGACTTGGTCTTTACCAAATAGGGCCATCTTCTGTATACCCCCCTGCCTTGTCACAACACAACTGATTGGCTCAAACGCATTAAGAAGGAAAGAGATTCCACAAATTAACTTTTAAGAACCTATTTATTGCCTTACCTCCATAACTTGCTACATTTGCACACACTGTATATATATTTATTTCTGTTGTATTTTTTACTTTGTTTTGTTTTACCCCATATGTAACTCTGTGTTGTTGTTTTTATCGCACTGCTTTGCTTTATCTTGGCCAGGTCGCAGTTGTAAATGAGAACTTGTTCTCAACTGGCTTACCTGGTTAAATAAAGGTGAAATAAAATAAAATAAAAATAAAAGAAGGCACACCTGTTAATTGAAATGCATTCCAGGTGACTACCTCATGAAGCTGGTTGAGAGAATGCCAAGAGTGTGCAAAGCTGTCATCAACGCAAAGGGTGGCTATTTGAAGAATCTCAAATATATAACACTTTTCTGGTTACTACATGATTCCATGTGTTATTTCATAGTTTTGATGTCTTCACTATTATTCTACAATGTAGAAAATAGTAAAAATAAAGAAAAACCCTTGAATGAGTAGGTGTGTCCAAACTTCGGACTGGTAGTGTACATGTGGGTAGAGTTAAAGTGACTATGCATAGATAATAAACAGCGAGTAGCAGCAGCAGCGTAAAAGAGGGAGTGGGGTGGGGGGACAATGCAAATAGTCCGGGTAGCCATGATTAGCTGTTCAGGAGTCTTATGGCTTGTGGGGTAGAAGCTGTTAAGAAGCCTTTTGGACCTAGACTTGCACTATGGTACCGCTTGCAGTGCGGTAGCAGAGAGAACAGGCTATGACTAGGGTGGCTGGAGTCTTTGACCATTTTTAGGGCCTTCCTCTGACACCGCCTGGTATAGAGGTCCTGGATGGCAGGAAACTTGGCCCCAGTGATGTACTGGGCCGCATGCACTACCCTCTGTAGTGCCTTGCGGTCAGAGGCCGAGCAGTTGCCATACCAGGCAGTGATGCAACCAGTCAGGATGCTCTCGATGGTGCAGCTGTAGAACATTTTGAGGGTCTGAGGACCCATGCCAAATCTTTTCAGTCTCCTGAGGGGGAATAGGCTTTGTCATGCCCTCTTCACAACAGTCTTGGTGTGTTTGGACCATGATAGTTTGTTGGTGATGTGGACACCAAGGAACTTGAAGCTCTCAACCTGTTCCACTACAGCCCTGTCGATGAGAATGGGGGCGTGCTCAGTCCTCTTTTTTTTCCTGTAGTCCACAATCATCTCCTTTGTCTTGATCACGTTGAGGGAGAGGTTGTTATCCTGGCACCACACGGCCAGGTATCTGACCTCCTCCCTATAGGCTGTCTCATCGTTGTCGGTGATCAGGCCTACCACTGTTGTGTCGTCTGCAAACTTAATGATGGTGTTGGAGTCGTGCCTGGCCATGCAGTCATGGGTGAACAGCGAGTACAGGAGGGGACTGAGCATGCACCCCTGAGTGGCCCCCGTGTTGATTATCAGCGTTGCAGATGTGTTGTTACCTACCCTTACCACCTGGGGGCGGCCCGTCAGGATGTCCAGGATCCAGTTGCAAAGGGAGGTGTTTAGTACCAGGGTCCTTAGCTTAGTTATGAGCTTTGAGGGCATTATGGTGTTGAATGCTGAGCTGTAATCAATTAAACACATAGGTGTTCCTCTTGTCTTGTCTTTTGGGAAAGGTCCCGTGTAGCTCAGTTGGTAGAGCATGGCGTTTGCAACGCCAGGGTTGTGGGCTCGATTCCTACGGGGGGCCAGTATGAAAATGTATGCACTCACTAACTGTAAGTCGCTCTGGATAAGAGCGTCTGCTAAATGACTAAAATGTAAAGGGCAGTGTGGAGTAAAATAGAGATTGCATCATCTGTGGATTTGTTGGGGCGGTATGTAAATTGGAGTGGGTTTAGGGTTTCTGGGATAATGGTGTTGATAACCTCTCACTCAACGTCAACAAAACAAAGGAGATGATCGTTGACTTCAGGAAACAGCAGAGGGTGCACCCCCCTAACGACGGGACCGCAGTGGAGAAGGTGGAAAGCTTCAAGTTCCTTGGCGTACACATCACTGACAAACTGAAATGGTCCACCCACGCAGTCAGTGTGGTGAAGAAGGTGCAACAAAGCCTCTTCAAACTCAGGAGGCTGCAGAAATTTGGCTTGGCACCTAAAACCCTCACAAACTTTTACAGATGCACAATTGAGAGCATCCTGTCGGGCTGTTTCACCGCCTGGTACGGCAACTGCACCGCCCGCAACCGCAGGGCTCTCCAGAGGGTGGTGCGGTCTGCCAAACGCATTACCGGGGGCAAACTACCCGCCCTCCAAGACACCTACAGCACCCGATGTCACGGGAAGGCCAAAAAGATCATCAAGGACATCAACCACCCGAGCCACTGCCTGTTCACCCCGCTATTATCCAGAAGGTGAGGTCAGTACAGGTGCATCAAAGCTGGGACCGAGAGAATGAAAAACAGCTTCTAACTCAAGGCCATCAGACTGTTAAATAGCCATCACTAGCACATTAGAGGCTGCTGCTGCCTATTAAAATCACTGGCCACTTTAAGAAATGGAACACTAGTCACTTTAATAATGTTTACATATCTTGCACTACTCATCTCATATGTATATACTGTATTAGATCCTATAATATTCTACTGTATCTTAGTTCATGCCGCTCTGTCATTGCTTGTCCATATATGTATAAATTCTTAAATTCCATTCCTTACTAGATTTGTGTGTATTGGGTATATGTTGTGAAATTGTTAGATATTACTTGTTAGATATTACTGCACTGTCGGAGCTAGAAGCACAAGCATTTCGCTACACCCGCAATAACATCTGCTAAACACAATTTGATTTGATTTGATGTGAGCCATGACCAGCCTTTCAAAGCACTTCATGGCTACAGACGTGAGTGCCATGGGTCGGTAGTCATTTAGGCAGGTTACCTTAGTGTTCTTGGGCACAAGGACTATGGTGGTCTGCTTGAACCATGTTGGTATTAAAGACTCAGTCAGGGACATGTTGAAAATGTCAGTGAAGACACTTGTCAGTTGGTCAGCGCATGCTCTGAGTACGCGTCCTGGTAATTCATCTGGCCCTGTGGCCTTGTGAATGTTGACCTGCTTAAAAGTCTCACATCGGGTAAGGAGAGCGTGATCACATAGTCATCCGGAACAGCTGATGCTCTCATGCATGCTTCAGTGTTGCTTGCCTCGAAGCGAGCATAGAAGTGATTTAGCTCGTCTGGTAGGCTCGTGTCACTGGGCAGCTCGCGGCTGTGCTTCCCTTTGTAGTCTGATATGTAGGCTATGTGTGCCGTTTTTAAATGTATGTAGTTCTGTCCTTGAGCTGTTGTTGTCTATTACTGTTCTGTATTATGTCATGTTCCATGTTCTGTGTGGACCCCAGGAAGAGTAGCTGCGGCTTTTGCAACAGCTAATTGGGATCCTAATAAAATACAAAAAATACCAATATGGACGACATTTTAGGCCGGTATTCAATATAATTAAATTTGAACATTTTGATGACAACATTTCCCAGAGACAGCCATGTATGCACTAATGCATCAATTTTAAAATCAAACAATACATTTGACATTGTTTTTACCAATCTAACTACACAACATAATGGTAATAATTTTATTTGAATGGTAAATCTCTTGATAAACTGGTTAAATTAAGACGGCATAGGCCTACTCACAATACAGGTATGCATATTCAATAGGAGTGTGTGCATGCATTGAGTTATTGAGCTTGTTTTGGCTGATCAGTGGAGTCCATGGTGCTATAGATAACAAACAATCTGTTTGCCTTCCTTTTGGGACTTATATTAGCCTACTGATCAACAACATTTGCATAGAGGCATCACTCCAGCATGTCACGCCTGTATGGAAAGACATCATGCTGTTAGTTTGAGAATATAAAATAACATCTATTCAATGCAAATGGATCCAACATAACATCATGATTTGGGATCACGGATACTTATGAAACTAGTGTTTTTAGTCATTTTCTGTGATCGGGATAACATTTTTTTTCCCCAGCTGTCAGGATGCATCTCTAAACAACTCAGCTGCCAGGGTGAAATTAGAAAAAACTCAGTTGGCATTTTCAGCTATCTGTCAAGAAATGGGCGGGTTGTAACTTCATCCTACAGACCCTGGTTCGATTTGAGGCTGTATCACAGCCCGGCTGTGATTGGGAGTCCCATAGGGCGGCACACAATTGGCCCAGCATCGTCCGTGTTTGGCCGGGGTAGGCCGTCATTGTAAATTAGAATTTGTTCTTAATTGACTTGCCTAGTTAAATAAAAGGTACAAATACATACAAATAATCATACTGCTACAATTGGATAGAGGCTTTAATTACTCCCTTTCACATCTCCTCACATCTTTTCCATCGCTCGTATCACTTACTGCTGTTTCCTGCTACTATGAGAACTAGCTCAATAGCGATGACATTTGCTACCAAGCCATAAATGTGCATAATATCTAACAAGGAGAGTAAAAAAGGTGAAACGACGATACACATTCTGTCTGAATGAATCAAATCTGCCCATAATTTGAGAAGTGAGAACGCACACACGAGCGCTGATCTACAGCTTTCTTGGTCCATAAACATGCAGGAAGATTTGCAGGTAGCTAAACCTATTGCCAACCTTTATTTAGGCATTTTAAAACACTTGCTTTTTTCCTATTACCACAATGATCTAATTCAACTATCAGCTGTCAATTTACGGATACGATTGTCAGATCAGCACATCAGTAAATAGCTAACGTTACACTGCAAGTCAGATAGCTCAATGCCAAAAATTGTGCATGTTCAAAATGATAAGCAGTTAACATTAGCTATCTATGTTGGCTATTAGCTCCTATCTGATATCCTTTATTTATTTTTTTATTTATTTTTGGGGGGGTAGATCAGCTTAATATTGCAGATAGATTGTAACTTCCATCAATGTAATTGTCTGCATCACTTCCAATCCCCCATGTTTTCATATATATATATATATATATATATATATATATATATACAGTGAGGGAAAAAAGTATTTGATCCCCTGCTGATTTTGTACGTTTGCCCACTGACAAAGAAATGATCAGTCTATAATTTTAATGGTAGGTTTATTTGAACAGTGAGAGACAGAATAACAACAAAAAAATCCTGAAAAACGCATGTCAAAAATGTTATAAATTGATTTGCATTTTAATGAGGTAAATAAGTATTTGACCCCCTCTCAATCAGAAAGATTTCTGGCTCCCAGGTGTCTTTTATACAGGTAACGAGCTGAGTGCTCCTAATCTCAGCTTGTTACCTGTATAAAAGACACCTGTCCACAGAAGCAAGATTCCAAACTCTCCACCATGGCCAAGACCAAAGAGCTCTCCAAGGATGTCAGGGACAAGATTGTAGACCTACACAAGGCTGGAATGGGCTACAAGACCATCGCCAAGCAGCTTGGTGAGAAGGTGACAACAGTTGGTGTGATTATTCGCAAATGGAAGAAACACAAAATAACTGTCAATCTCCCTCGGCCTGGGGCTCCATGCAAGATCTCACCTCGTGGAGTTGCAATGATCATGAGAATGGTGAGGAATTAGCCCAGAACTACACGGGAGGATCTTGTTAATGATCTCAAGGCAGCTGGGACCATAGTCACCAAGAAAACAATTGGTAACACACTACGCCGTGAAGGACTGAAATCCTGCAGCACACGCAAGGTCCCCCTGCTCAAGAAAGCACATATACAGTGGGGGAAAAAAGTATTTAGTCAGCCACCAATTGTTCAAGTTCTCCCACTTAAAAAGATGAGAGAGGCCTGTAATTTTCATCATAGGTACACGTCAACTATGACAGACAAAATGAGAAAAAAAATCCAGAAAATCACATTGTAGGATTTTTAATGAATTTATTTGCAAATTATGGTGGAAAATAAGTATTTGGTCAATAACAAAAGTTTCTCAATACTTTGTTATATACCCTTTGTTGGCAATGACACAGGTCAAACGTTTTCTGTAAGTCTTCACAAGGTTTTCACACACTGTTGCTGGTATTTTGGCCCATTCCTCCATGCAGATCTCCTCTAGAGCAGTGATGTTTTGGGGCTGTCGCTGGGCAACACGGACTTTCAACTCCCTCCAAAGATTTTCAATGGGGTTGAGATCTGGAGACTGGCTAGGCCACTCCAGGACCTTGAAATGTTTCTTACGAAGCCACTCCTTCGTTGCCCGGGCGGTGTGTTTGGGATCATTGTCATGCTGAAAGACCCAGCCACGTTTCATCTTCAATGCCCTTGCTGAGGGAAGGAGGTTTTCACTCAAAATCTCACGATACATGGCCCCATTCATTCTTTCCTTTACACGGATCAGTCGTCCTGGTCCCTTTGCAGAAAAAACAGCCCCAAAGCATGATGTTTCCACCCCCATGCTTCACAGTAGGTATGGTGTTCTTTGGATGCAACTCAGCATTCTTTGTCCTCCAAACACGACGAGTTGAGTTTTTACCAAAAAGTTATATTTTGGTTTCATCTGACCATATGACATTCTCCCAATCCTCTTCTGGATCATCCAAATGCACTCTAGTAAACTTCAGACGGGCCTGGACATGTACTGGCTTAAGCAGGGGGACACGTCTGGCACTGCAGGATTTGAGTCCCTGGCGGCGTAGTGTGTTACTGATGGTAGGCTTTGTTACTTTGGTCCCAGCTCTCTGCAGGTCATTCACTAGGTCCTCCTGTGTGGTTCTGGGATTTTTGCTCACCGTTCTTGTGATCATTTTGACCTCACGGTGTGAGATCTTGCGTGGAGCCCCAGATCGAGGGAGATTATCAGTGGTCTTGTATGTCTTCCATGTCCTAATAATTGCTCCCACAGTTGATTTCTTCAAACCAAGCTGCTTACCTATTGCAGATTCAGTCTTCCCAGCCTGGTGCAGGTCTACAATTTTGTTTCTGGTGTCCTTTGACAGCTCTTGGCCATAGTGGAGTTTGGAGTGTGACTGTTTGAGGTTGTGGACAGGTGTCTTTTATACTGATAACAAGTTCAAACAGGTGCCATTAATACAGGTAACGAGTGGAGGACAGAGGAGCCTCTTAAAGAAGAAGTTACAGGTCTGTGAGAGCCAGAAATCTTGCTTGTTTGTAGGTGACCAAATATTTATTTTCCACCATAATTTGCAAATAAATTCATTAATAATCCTACAATGTGATTTTCTGGATTTTTTTTCTCAATTTGTCTGTCATAGTTGACGTGTACCTATGATGAAAATTACAGGCCTCTCTCATCTTTTTAAGTGGGAGAACTTGCACAATTGGTGGCTGACTAAATACTTTTTTTCCCCACTGTATATTTCAACTGTACTGTGATGTCTTACAAAAGTTCTGAACCTTTCTATTCTCATTGTTTCTACAGATTGTGAATTGAAAATAAACATTTTTGCTAAAAGTTTTATTATGTTATTGATCGATTGACTATGACTTTTCAGATCACCCAGTAATGCTATCTGCAAGGTTAGCTCCAGGGAAATATTGCAATCCTTTAGCCATTCCTGGACCTGTGTCCAAAAACAAGCTACAAATGGACAGTACCAAAACAAATGATCTAATGATTCTGCCTCTTCGCAGCAAAATCTGCAGAGCTGGGAAGATTGTACCCCCCATTTAAATAATTATATTGGTAGCAATAATTTTATATAATAATTTAAATTGAAAGATTCTACGTTTTGAATCCAGTGTCGTTTTGCGTATCAGTTCATAAACACTATGCCATGGGATCGGTACATAAAAAATCTATCTGATATCTTAGCACCATGTTTATCTAGCCAGCAAGCTATCTAGCTAACACTACAGATGAAAGTGTTAGGTATCATAATATTTGCTAACAGGTCACATAGCTATCTGCTTAGCTAGCTAGCTAACTTGCTTATTGCATGCATGTCAGGGCACGTCAACCCGAGCCTTATTATTAGTGAATTAACTAAACTAATATTTGCAACTGGAGTTCGATTTTGGTCACTGTGTCAATTCATCCATTTCCCAATACTTCACCTTTCTGTTGGAGAATGAGCTAGCTTGCTGCTGATGATGATTTTCCCAGCTGGAGATTTTTTGGCTTTGTGCAGTGCTTGTGGCATAGCAGCGGTTTTGCTATGTAGAGGGACTTTCAGCAAAGCCGATAGAAAAAGGCAGATAGCCGATAGACTAGAAAAGGCCAATATCGGCCTGATATATCGGCTTGGCCGAGTATCGGTCGTTCTCTAATGCATATGCCACATCACATTCCTGTCCCAAAAGAGACTAGGGCTTATAGTGCAAACAGCTAGGCCCACAGTTTGTCACAGTTCTGATTTTGGTGACTGATGAATCTAAACAAGCAAATACGCAAAACTGTTTATTGAAAAGACGTGTTGTATTGCAGCAATGGGTCTTCGCTATTTTGATTACTTAACATCTGAAAATAAAATTGTGTAGCCTATGAGAGTATGAGAGTTTGAGATACATGTATGTGAGTTTGTGGTCGCACAAACCGGCATTGGTTTTGGCGCCAAATCTTTATTTGGGCTCCATTAGATATTCCTACTCTGTTTCCATTCTTGCATTTGTTAATTAAAAGTTACAACTAGGCTACGATGTGGTTATGTTTAACAATTAAATAATTGAGCTAAATTTCCCTCCTAATTGGGATTTGTCATGCTTCCGGGTCGCAGTTTGACAGGCAAACAAAAGTGCAATCGAGTGCGCAAGGTTTACCCAGTGTTGCTGGTCAGGCTAATGTTTCTAATTCCCAGGGAGAGCATGTTTTTATCCCTCTGCTCTATTTTTGCTTATGGTTAATTAGGAAATTGGTATGCTCTGGTTGCATTCTGGGTAAGGTGTGTCCTATTTAAACCTGGTCATTACGGTCTTGGCCAGACGGGGACATGTCAGCATACCGGTGCATATTTGAAGCCTGTGTCTTCTTTTGAAAGAGCGCTAGCCTACTTATATTTTGAATCAGTTCAGTTTATGTTCCTTTCATCACCCTGCTTGTTATTTATGTTGAACAGGCCTATACTGAATACAGTTTTGCCGGCTTTATATCTTCAAATTCACTGTTAATAAAAGCCCCATCCTGGGCAATCAAACCGTAGGCTACCATCATTTTCTGCCTCCTCACTCTAACATCCACCGCGATGGCCTACCTCACACAGCTGAAGATGCTAATATTGGTTGCCTGTGGTTACTGTTTGAATCTGTTGCAGACACAACCCTGGAAGAGGAGAGCCTCTGATCACAACTAGAGATAAATGCAAGTCACCATCCGCACCTGCCAGAAAGGTACAACGACTGTTCCAATGACACAATATTAAACAAGGCAACAATAAACATGTCGTCCCCCACGAATGATGTAACGCCGCCCCTTGGGCCAATTGAGATATTGTGTATGACTAACACATTTCAGTTCATTACTATAGCTCCTGCCTTGGGACAATCAGTGTAATTTTGTAAATGCCGGATCTCTGGGCAAGACGCATCATTCACCCAAGTTACGTCAAAATCGGTCCAGTGCTTCTGAGATATTACGTGTGACGAACGGACGGACGGAGACAGATCCACAGTCCCCTACCCGATTTCATCATGGGGGACAATGATCCAATGAGTCATGAGACAGAGGATAGGTCAGTTCAAAAGACACAGGAATTTAAAACATCTGCAAGACTTCTATTCCCTGATGGTCCCTTTTACTCTCTCTCTATCTTTCTCTCCCTCCCCTCTCTTTCACTCCCTCTCTTTCGCTTTCTGGGAGCAAGTGGTAGGGTCGGGGAGTGTGTTTGTGCTGTGGAGTGGAGGCCTGCTGTGCCCTAGAGGAAATTCTCAGTGTGATCGATTGGGAGGATTAGGACCGGCTTTGGGGCTCAGAGGCCTGGATCTGAACAGTACTCTCAGGAGGGACCAGGGAGAGCCAGAGGGGAGAACCAGGGTGAGAGAGAGGGGGAGAGTCATGGGTAGTGAGGGGAGAGTCAGGATGAGAGAGGAGAGAATCAGAGGAGAGAAAAGGGAGTCAGGGGAAGAGAGGGAAAAGGCTAACTTGTAACTGTCAGCAGCCAGCGTGAGGGGCGGCCAGCCTGGGAATGTAGGGACAGGTTGATGTGAGTGGCACTCTGTGTCTCCCACATAACACTTTTTTCATGACTTGAGGTAAGGTGTGGATAAAGATACAAGCCTATGTTTGTTATGACTTTATGAGAGCCACACCACAGATGCCATAATGTTGCCACATAACATGATGAGCCAGGTCATTTTCTGTCTATCTGTGTGTGGAAACTCTGTTTCTCATGATCGGTCAGCTCATTCGCTTTCACGCTGCTCTCCCCTGGGTGGGAATGGTTGGAGCCATGATTGATTTCGGAATGGAGAAGGGGAGAGAGAGGGAGAAGAAACAGCAGAAGACCATGGGGAAATTACGGCAGAGCTTGGTGGACCTAGAATTAAACAGCATAATTAATCAAGCAAAAAACAAGCACGTACTGTAGCTCATACATTTATTATTTGCATTTTTTCCACTTCAGGAAAATGCAATCAGCGCACATGTTGGGGCCAACTAATCCACGGCACACGACAGTTAGGCCAGCCACCCATTGTGATGGACCACTGACCCCTAAAGGTGCCCCGGTATCAAATCGACTTAATGGTTTATTTTTCACATTATCATCTTCACCCACCTCATGACATGAACGTAACTAGCAGCACGTTGTTTTGTTGTTTGCTTTTTACTATTATGTTACGTTCCAGTTGCACATTTTACACATGACGGCATTGACCTATTAGAAAACAGTGGAGGCTCCTCAGAGGAGGAAGGGAGAACCATCCTAATCAGTGAATTCAATTTTTTCTTTTAATGTGAAACATAAAAAAATATATATCTATCATTTTTAGATAAAACTATACTAAATATATTCACGTCACCAAATAACTGACTAAAATGCACTGTTCTGCAACGAAGGTCAACAGCAACCTCTAGGGTAGCACCATGGTGTACCCGGAAGATAGCTATTTTCCGTCCTCTTCTGGGTACATTGACTTCAATACAAAACCTAGGAGGGTCATGGTTCTCACACCCTTCCATAAACTTACACAGTAATTATGACGACTTCCAGAGGATGTCCTCCAACCTATCAGAGCTCTTGCAGCATGAACTGACATGTTGTCCATCCAATCAAAGGATCAGAGAATGAATCTAGAACTGAAAGCATAAGCTACAGCTAGCTAGCACTGCAGTGCTCAAAGAGAAAAAACAATAGTTGATCAGTTTTGAACAAAAATTAGGTAGAAGCAGCAGAGAGAAAGAGAGAGACAGCTATATTTCGTTGAATTGTTTTATTCTTCTTAGTTTACCTTTCACTTACTTAGCTAGCTAATGCAGCTATTTTAGCCTACTCAACAACCTGATTCAAACAGAATGGAATGCTATTTATGTTAGCTAGCTGGCTAAGGCTATCCAACACTACAACTCCTCCAAGTCAAGGTAAGCTTTTGGTTGTATTAATTTATTGCCACCAGGGCCCGCCGGTATAACTGCTAAAGTGCTTGCTGTGCACTTTACTGCATGATTGTAAACATGGATTGAATTGTGGGTTTACTAACGTGTTTTTTATGTATTTATTTTTATTTAACCTTTATTTAACCAGGTAAGCCCGTTGAGAACAAGTTCTCATTTACAACTGCGACCTGGCCAAGATAAAGCAAAGCAGTGCGATAAAAACAACAACACAGAGTTACATATGGGGTAAACAAAACATAAAGTCAAAAATACAACAGAAAATATATATACAGTGTGTGCGAATGTAGTAAATTATGGAGGTAAGGCAATAAATAGGCCATAGTGCAACATAGTTACAATTTCGTATTAACACTGGAATGATAGATGTGCAAAAGATGATGCGCAAATAGAGATACTGGGGTGCAAATTAGCAAAATAAATAACAATATGGGGATGAGGTAGTTGGATGGGCTAATTACAGATGGGCTGTGTACAGGTGCAGTGATCGGTAATCTGCTCTGACAACTGACGCCTAAAGTTAGTGAGGGAGATAAGAGTCTCCAGCTTCAGAGATTTTTGCAGTTCGTTCAAGTCATTGGCAGCAGAGAACTGGAAGGAATGGCGGCCAAAGGAGGTGTTGGCTTTGGGGATGACCAGTGAGATATACCTGCTGGAGCGCAGACTACGGGTGGGTGTTGCTATGGTGACCAGTGAGCTAAGATAAGACAGGGATTTGCCTAGCAGTGATTTATAGATGACCTGGAGCCAGTGGGTTTGGCGACGAATATGTAGTGAGGGCCAGTCAACAAGAGCGTACAGGTCACAATGGTGGGTAGTATATAGGGCTTTGGTGACAAAACGGATGGCACTGTGATAGACTACATCCAATTTGCTGAGTAGAGTGTTGGAGGCTATTTTGTAAATGACATCGCCGAAGTCAAGGATCGGTAGGATAGTCAGTTTTACGAGGGCATGTTTGGCAGCATGAGTGAAGGAGGCTTTGTTGCGAAATAGGAAGCCGATTCTAGATCTAACTTTTAATTGGAGATGCTTAATGTGAGTCTGGAAGGAGAGTTTACAGTCTAACCAGACACCTAGGTATTTGTAGTTGTCCACATACTCTAGGTCAGACCCGCCGAGAGTAGTGATTCTAGTCGGGTGGGCGGGTGCAAGCAGCGTTCGGTTGAAGAGCATGCATTTAGTTTTACTAATGTTTAAGAGCATTTGGAGGCTACAGAAGGAGTGTTGTATGGCGTTGAAGCTCGTTTGGAGGTTTGTTAACACAGTGTCCAATGAAGGGCCAGATGTATACAAAATGGTGTCGTCCACATAGAGGTGGATCCGAGCGTCACCAGCAGCAAGAGCAACATCATTGATATACACAAATAGAGTCGGCCCGAGAATTGAACCCGGTGGCACCCCCATAGAGGTCCAGACAACAGGCCCTCCGATTTGACACAATGAACTCTATCTGAGAAGTAGTTGGTGAACCAGGCGAGGCAGTCATTTGAGAAACCAAGGCTATTTAGTCTGCCAATAAGAATGTGGTGGTTGACAGAGTCAAAAGCCTTGGCCAGGTCGATGAAGACGGCTGCGCAGTACTGTCTTTTATCGATCGCGGTTATAATATCGTTTAGGACCTTGAGCGTGGCTGAGGTGCACCCATGACCAGCTCGGAAACCGGATTTCATAGCGGAGAAAGTACGGTGGGATTCGAAATGGTCGGTGATCTGTTTGTTAACTTGGCTTTCAAAAACTTTCGAAGGGCAGGGCAGGATGGATATAGGTCTGTAACAGTTTGGATCTAGAGTGTCACCCCCTTTGAAGAGGGGGATGACCACGGCAGCTTTCCAATCTCTGGGGATCTCAGACGTTAAGAAAGAGAGGTTGAACAGGCTAGCAATAGGGGTTGCGACAATTTCGGCGGCTAATTTTAGAAAGAAAGGGTCCAGATTGTCTAGCCCAGCTGATTTGTAGGGGTCCAGATTTTTCAGCTTGTTGCAGTTGCAGCGGAGGGTGCAGAGCTGGTGGCCGGGGTAGTGGTAGCCAGGTGGAAAGCATGCCCAGCCGTAGCAAAATGCTTGTTGAAATTCTCGATTATTGTAGATTTATCGGTGGTGATAGTGTTTCCTAGCCTTAGTGCAGTGGGCAGCTGGGAGGAGGTGCTCTTATTCTCCATGGACTTTACAGTGTCCCAAAACTGTTTGGAGTTAGTGCTACAGGATGCAAATTTCTGTTTGAAAAAGCTAGCCTTTGCTTTCTTAACTGATTGTGTATATTGGTTCCTGACTTCCCTGAAAAGTTGCATATCGCGGGGGCTGTTCGATGCTAATGCAGTATGCCACAGGATGTTTTTGTGCTGGTCAAGGGCAGTCAAGTCTGAGGAGAACCAGGGGCTATATCTGTTCTTAGTTCTGAATTTTTTGAATGGGGCATGCTTATTTAAGATTGAGAGGAAAACACTTTTAAAGAACAACCAGGCATCCTCTACTGACGGAATGAGGTCAATATCCATCCAGGATACCCGGGCCAGGTCAATTAGAAAGGCCTACTCGCTAAAGTGTTTTAGGGAGCGTTTGACAGTGATGAGGGGTGGTCGTTTAACCGCGGACCCATTACGGACGCAGGCAATAAGGCAGTGATCGCTGAGATCCTGGTTGAAGACAGCGGAGGTGTATTTAGAGGGTAAATTTGTCAGGATGTTAGTTCTAGTAGCTAGCTATGTTGACTATGACGTTAGCTAATATGGTGACAACGATGTAGCTGTGTAGCGTTTAGCAGTTATGGTATGAAGGTTTGGCTTGGAGAGTTTTTTTCGCCTGGTCACAGAGACAGCTGAAGTTCACAAGCGAAGGGAAAAGGAAAATGAATTATACAACGAGCAAAGTGATGATGCTGTATGTGGCTGCTATTAAAACGAACTGTGTGTGCAGGTGATAAGGGGTGTATTAATTCAGCCGATTCTGTTGCAAAACGTTTCTTAAATGGAAGCAAATGGCACGAAACAGGGATGGACCCACCTGAATTTGTCCAATAGAAACTCTCGTTTTAGTTGCAAAACGAAACACTTTGCAAGTTGTTTGGACTAACAATTACATCCCAGATCAGCTAGATGCATGCAAGTGTTCAAGGCAGTATTGAATGTGTCACTGACTGTAACCTTGATTAGTCAAATTTGTCTCTAGACCTGTGCACCTATTTTATAAACTTTAAACTAAGTTAGGTTGTAGCAACCTCATGATGGGTAGGCCTATAGGGCAAATTCGAGTATCACGTAGTAGCCTAAACATATTTATGTTACATTGAGCTGGGTGAATGGAATATGAATGACAGACATCCAATATGCTGTAATAGAAATATGGCCATCCTCCTTAATTGGCACTGACTGCCACTGGAACTTGACCAGTGTCCATGACCCCTCTTGCTGCCACATACAGTATGTAACCCTCAACCCCCATTAACGTGTACATCCATCCAACCATCTCACTTTCAACTGGTCAATAGGGCCCGTTCCCAGTGAGCGCTCTATCAATCGAGGTATCAATACCGAAATACCACACTGACCCAGACAATCAATGCCCACCTCGGGGAGAGAGAGGGCACCAAATTGCATCAATGAGAGTGATCGGCCCCAAGTCAGGCTCGGACAGCGCTATTGATAAAAGCATTTTCACCTGTAGCGATGGGAGAGTGTGAGCCGGAGACGGCCTCATCTGAATTCAATACCCCCCCGCAGCTGCGAGTGAGCTCCAGAAAGACAAGGATGAGATACGTGCCTCGACTGATCATAAGAGCAGCCGGACCAGAACCAAGAATCTTCTCTCTCTTTCTTCTCCACTTTCCCCAGAACTTTTCAATCACACCTTGTGGCATAAAACAATGGTAGGCTACGTAGGCATATACAATGACAGTTTTTTTTGTCTTTCAAAGTAGGCTAAGTATTCTTTACCATCTCTGGAGTGAGCACCGTGCAGAGGGCCTACCTGCTGCTTTTGCAGTTTTCTGGGTTGAACTTCACGGTTCATGCTGTGAGAGAAGTAGAGTCAGGGTTTAACGTCAAGATTATAAATCTGAGATGGGCCGTTTTAAATTATATTGATTCCAAAGTGCGGTATTAAGCGTTGTCTCCGAGTTAACACCCAAACCTCGGCCCACGCACTCCTGTCTCATTGGTAATAATACTCAGAGGCAATTGGACAGAATATCTGAATGTGTGACAAGGAAGCCGCCCAGTGGTAGCCGTGTGTAAGCGCAGCACAGTCGTGTAGGCCAATAACTTCTATGGAGGCCTATATATACCTGTGGTGCGCGGGTCAGCTCTTTGTTCACCCGCAACCGTCCGCTGTTGCTAATAACCCATCCGCAACCGCGCGACTATATGTTATAAAGTACACATCTGAGGCCAGCTATAGGCTGCAATCAAAGACTGCGGAACGATTTTTTGAAAGGGGTTGCAGGATTTTTTTTTGGCATGATTTAGATATGTTTCTGCTTATAATTTCCGACATTTTGGTTGGCTATTTGTTAGTCAACTTGTCTATAATTAGATACATGCAGCTTCTCTTCTGTTGCTTTAGAAAACGAAATAAACCCTTGCTCACCAGAATAATGTCATAAATCAATAGAATGAATGCTTCAATTTAGTTGACATCGGTAAAGTTTTCTCTGTCATCTTTTTTTGCGGAGCAAAGACGTTTAGGGACCGGGGAGAAAATGCAATAACTCCCCCAAAAAACATGGAAAGTTTTTCTGTGCAAAATGTTCAAATGACATCAGTTTGACCAGTTGTAAGGAAATAGAAATCTATGAAAACGACCCAACATGTTTCTGATTCCTCCTCAGAGGAGGAAGGGGAGGACCATCCTCCTCAGTGAATTTCAGAAAAAATAAAATAGTTAAACATTTAAAAAGTTATCATTTTTACATAAAACTATACTAAATATATTCACATGTCACCAAATAATTTATTAAAACACTGTTTTGCAATGAAGGTCTAAAGTAGCCTCAACAGCACTCTCTGGGGTAGCATCATGGCATAGCCGGAGGACAGCTAGTTTCCATCCTCCTCTGGGTACAAAACTTCAATAGAAAACCTAGGAGGCTCATGGTTCTCACCCCCTTCCATTGACTTACACAGTAATTATGACAACTTCTGGAGGCCATCCTCCAACCTATCAGAGCTCTTGCAGTGAGAACTGAGATGTTGTCCACCCAATCAAAGGATCAGATAAGTAATCTAGTACTGAAAGCATATGCTACAGCTAGTTAGCACTGCAGTGCATAAAATGTGGTGAGTAGTTGACTCAAAGAGAAAGACAATAGTTGAACAGTTTTCAACAAATTCATTTCTTCAAAAATGAAGGCAAAGCAAGACAGAGAGAGCTATATTTAGTTGTATTTATTTTTTCACTTTCATTTACTTAGCTAGCGAATGCAGCTAGCTAGTTTAGCCTACTCAAACACCCGGCTCAAACAGAGAGGGATGTTATGTGTCACTGTCTTACACCTTGATGTTTCTCTCGACCTGTGCACCTACGTTGTAAACTTTAATTCCTAGGCTAGGTTGTAGCAACCTCATGATGGGTATAGGGAAAATTAGAGTATCATGTAGAAGCCTAATCCTATCGCTGTTACATTGAGCTGGGTGAATAAAATATGAATGACAGTCATTCAATATGCTGTAATAGAAATAAGGCCATGCTCATAAAAAAATGGCACCGACTGCCACTGACTCCGACATTGTCCTTTTTGCCTCCGTGGATTGGCGTTAACTTTTTCTGCCTGTTACCAAAAGCATTTGGCAATTGGCGTGTAGGCTATTTGGGCATGTACAGTTAGGCCCTAATGCTTATGCACTAATGACAGATAGCCTAAAATAATGAAAGAAAAACCTCAATGTAGCCTATAGATATAAATTGCACAAGAATGATACAGTGAGGGAAAAAATATTTGATCCCCTGCTGATTTTGTACGTTTGCCCACTGACAAAGACATGATCAGTCTATAATTTTAATGGTAGGTTTATTTGAACAGTGAGAGACAGAATAACACATGTCAAAAATGTTATAAATTGATTTGCATTTTAATGAGGGAAATAAGTATTTGACCCCTCTGCAAAACATGACTTAGTACTTGGTGGCAAAACCCTTGTTGGCAATCACAGAGGTCAGACGTTTATTGTAGTTGGCCACCAGGTTTGCACACATCTCAGGAGGGATTTTGTCCCACTCCTCTTTGCAGATCTTCTCTAAGTCATTAAGGTTTCGAGGCTGACGTTTGGCAACTCAAACCTTCAGCTCCCTCCACAGATTATCTATGGGATTAAGGTCTGGAGACTGGCTAGGCCACTCCAGGACCTTAATGTGCTTCTTCTTGAGCCACTCCTTTGTTGCCTTGGCCGTGTGTTTTGGGTCATTGTCATGCTGGAATAACCATCCACGACCCATTTTCTCAATGCCCTGGCTGAGGGAAGGAGGTTCTCACCCAAGATTTGACGGTACATGGCCCCGTCCATCGTCCCTTTGATGCGGTGAAGTTGTCCTGTCCCCTTAGCAGAAAAACACCCCCAAAGCATAATGTTTCCACCTCCATGTTTGACGGTGGGGATGGTGTTCTTGGGGTCATAGGCAGCATTCCTCCTCCTCCAAACACGGCGAGTTGAGTTGATGCCAAAGAGCTCGATTTTGGTCTCATCTGACCACAACACTTTCACCCAGTTCTCCTCTGAATCATTCAGATGTTCATTGGCAAACTTCAGACGGGCCTTTATATGTGCTTTCTTGAGCAGGGGGACCTTGCGGGCGCTGCAGGATTTCAGTCCTTCACGGCGTAGTGTGTTAGCAATTGTTTTCTTGGTGACTATGGTCCCAGCTGCCTTGAGATCATTGACAAGATCCTCCCGTGTAGTTCTGGGCTGATTCCTCACCGTTCTCATGATCATTGCAACTCCATGAGGTGAGATCTTGCATGGAGCCCCAGGCCGAGGGAGATTGACATCTTTTTTTTGTTTCTTCCATTTGCGAATAATCGCACCAACTGTTGTCACTTTCTCACCAACCTGCTTGGCGATGGTCTTGTAGCCCATTCCAGCCTTGTGTAGGTCTACAATCTTGTCCCTGACATCCTTGGAGAGCTCTTTGGTCTTGGCCATGGTGTAGAGTTTGGAATCTGATTGATTGATTGCTTCTGTGGACAGGTGTCTTTTATACAGGTAACAAACTGAGATTAGGAGCACTCCCTTTAAGAGTGTGCTCCTAATCTCAGCTCGTTACCTGTATAAAATACACCTGGGAGCCAGAAATCTTTCTGATTGAGAGGGGGCCAATACTTATTTCCCCTCATTAAAATGCAAATCAATTTATAACATTTTTGACATGCGTTTTTCTGGACTTTTTTGTTGTTATTCTGTCTCTCACTGTTCAAATAAACCTACCATTAAAATTATAGACGGATCATTTCTTTGTCAGTGGGCAAACGTACAAAATCAGTTCAAATCCAGGCTCTGTCGTAGCCGGCCGCGACCGGGAGACCCATGGGGCGGCGCACAATTGGCCCAGCGTTGACCAGGGTAGGGGAGAGAATGGCCGGCAGGGATGTAGCTCAGTTGGTAGAGCATGGCGTTTGCAACGCCAGGGTTGTGGGTTCGATTCCCACAGTGGGGCCAGTATGATTTTTTTAATTTTTATAATAATAATGTATGCACTCACTAACTGTAAGTCACTCTGGATAAGAGCGTCTGCTAAATGACTAAAATGTAAATGGATCAAATACTTTTTTCCCTCACTGTACATTTGTGGATTTTTTAAGGATTCATTTTCTCTTTATTCAACTGGCCTGCCACCCACCCGCCCTTCATCCACACAATATTTCATGACCTTAATCCCGGCTGTCCAGCGGATATAACCATGGGTTATGAGTCATCCCGCGCATCACTAATATATATATATCATTGGTGTGTAGGCCAATGTACTATAGGCCTATATATGACAACATATGCGTAGGTATCAGATGTCTTTTACCACAATCAAAGGGAAAACATGTCCTTTACTCTCAAAATCAAACAATACTGAACATAAATATAAACGCAACATACAACAATTTCTAAGATTTTACTGAATTACAGTTCATATAAGGAAATCAGTCAATTGAAATACATTCATTAGGCCCTAATCTATGGATTTCACATGACTGGGCAGGGGCGCAGCCACTGGGGAGCCAGGCTCAGCCAATCAGAATGAGTTTTTCCCAACAAAAGGGCTTTATTACAGATAGAAATACTCTTCAGTTTCATCAGCTGTCCGGTTGGCTGGTCTCAGATGATCCCGCAGGTGAAGAAGCGGGATGTGGAGGTCCTGGGCTGGTGTGATTACACATGGTCTGCGGTTGTGAGGCCGGTTGAACGTACTGCCAAATTCTCTAAAACGACGTTGGTAGAGAAATTAACATTAAATTATCTGGCAACAGCTCTGGTGGACATTCCTGAGTCAGAATGCCAATTGCGCGCTCCCTCAAAATGTAGACATCTGTGGCATTGTGTTGTGTGACAAAACTTACATTTAAGAGCGGCCTTTTATTTTACCCAGCACAAGGTGCACATGTGTAATGATCATGTTGTTTAATCAGCTTCTTGATATGCCACACCTGTCAGGTGGATTATCTTGGCAAAGGAGAAATGCTCACTAACAGGGATGTAAACAAATGTGTGCACAACATTTTAGAGAAATAAGCTTTTTGTTTGTGTGGAAAAATGTACATGTTGTGTTTAGATTTTTGTTCAGTATACATTCAATCAACATTTTTTCCCCTGCTGATAAATGGTCTAGGTAAGAAACCTTAGCATCACTGTCCTTGTCTCTCTTTAAGATGACTTGATGGGTTGAAACCAAAAAGATGAAGTCCTATCCAGACCTTGACCTAGCAATGGGGAAGGAAATGAGGAGTGGAGTTCTAGACACAACCTCTATTCTAACCCAGTCCCTATACCCTGATCATTAATGCGATGGTGGCTCCATCTCCAGGTCATCAAACCATCCACAGCTCCCCCTTGACACCCCCTAAAGGTCATAGTTCAGAGGTCAGTCTTCCTGTGCGCTCATGAGGCTGCCCTTTTCAGTCCCAATCAGCAGCTATTTTTCCCAGCACCAGAATGAAGAGACGCGTGACAAAGGTCATGGAAATGGATTTTACTTTGAATTTGACTGGATGAAAAGGTCAGAGGAAGGGCATCCCAAAATGGCACACAACCCTGCACCCTCACAGGGACTAGGGGAATTGCTCTGCCACTGTGACCTCCAAACGGACCCATCGTAGGAAGAGACCAGTAGTTGAAAAAGTACCCAATGTTAATACTTGAGTAAAAGTAAAGATAACGTAATAGAAAATGACTCAAGTAAAAGTGAAAGTCACCCAGTAAAATACTACTTGAGTAAGCATACCACTGCTAAGGCACTCAACAGAACGAGCTAAGGGTAAACACTGACAATGACCTATTTCAACTGTACAAAACATTCAAGCCAGGTTCATACGTAGTTCCCATCAATACATTTTCAACTGTAGGCCTACATTGTCTGAATAGTGAATAGGTTAGCTAGCATTTTCTTCACACTGTAACCAGTTGATAGTATTTTATATAAGTCATATGGGTGAATGAGTAAGCTTTATTATTTTTTATATTTCCCACACTTTGCTTTATAATGTACTTGTATGAAGGTGTATGCACTCACTAACTGTGGGTCGCTCTGGATAAGGGCGTCTGCTAAATGACTAAAATGTAAATGAAAAATTATTTTGTTTTAAATATACTTAAGTATCAAAACTAAATGTAATTGCTAAAATATAGTTAAGTATCAAAAGTAAGAGTATAAATCATTTAAAATTCCTTCTATTAAGCAAACCAGACAGCACTATTTTCTATTTTTTATAAATGTACGGATACAGGGGCGCACTCCAGCACGCAGACATCATTTACAAACTAAGCATGTGTGTTTAGTGAGTACGCCAGATCAGAGGCAGTAGGGATGACCAGGGATATTCTCTTGATAAGTGCGTGAATTGGACCATTTTCCTGTCCTGCTAAGCATTCAAAATGTAACGAGTACTTTTGGGTGTCGGGGAAAAGGTATGGAGTAAAAAGTACATTATTTTCTTTAGGAATGTAGAAAAGTTGTCAAACATATAAATAGTAAAGTACAGATACCCATAAAAATGACATAAGTACTTTACACCACTGGAAGCGACAGTCAGAGATTAAAGTAAAATGTAGCAAATCGTTACTCTAGTAAAGCTATTCTAGTGTTCTAGGTAGTTTTAATTGGGAAAAGTCACTTGACTACACTAGAAGTTAACTCTGTCTTTTTAGAATATAATGATTAGAAACACCTGTCAACTGTAGAAAGGTACAGCATGAGAAGCATAGGCCATTAATGACGCCGGCCTCTCCAGCAAACTCGACATCGGGCAGTTTTATCCATTTCATTCCAGGAGTAGCTGATCTTTCTGTGGAAATAAGTTGTATTCATTCCTTTCATTCATTCATTTCCAGTCAGTGAAATATGGCCATATTTATGAATTCAGTTGAATCTTTGACACCTATTCTCACAGTACAAACTGATAATACAACATGTATACGCAGAGCTGTGTGTGGTGTGCCAGGAGATATGAGTCGGTGGGTTTGCACAGAACGACAGGAGGCAGGTTTTACAAGATTGATTTATTAACTATAATACAGGTCACGTAAGGCCTTGCTGTATACACCATTCCTATTGAGACAAATTACCATACTCTTAGCAAATAATGACAGCATTTTTTTGTGTTGATGTATTTTTTCAGTTTACTTCATTTTATCTTTTATACAGGTTATTTTTTTTCTCCATTATTTCATTGTTTTTTAATCTTCTCTTAAATACTGAGAGTGGTCGAGCCCCCTCCCTTGCCTGGGCAAAAATCATGCACTATACTGGGCTGGTCTCTTCACCGTTCACAAAATTTTTAAAAAACGTTTAGTTTTTTGTATTATTAAAAGAAAAAAGAAAAACAATTCTATCACCAAAAAGGGCAAAGTGTTAGACCCCCTAACATAAAAATAAACAACCATTTGAATATAGTTTGCTTGTTTCTCAATTTAACTTAACAGACCATCGGTCACCATTGTTGCAAAGAAAAAGAAAAGAAAAGAAAAGCGACGCATCAAGATCGCAGAACCAGAGTCACATTTTTTATACGATAGTTTTTTCCCCATTCGTCGCTTTACTTCCTCTCTCCCCCTTTTTTGCCGTCTTTGGCTGCCTCACAGTCTGTTCAGTATTAACACATTGATATACACAGGGAATGCCACTGGCCGGCATTCAAAAGTACCAGTTTGCCCTTTCCTCCCTACATCTCCCAAATAATGATCCCATTCACCGCTCTCTCATTCTCTCACTTTCTCTCCATCTGTGAAAAGTAAACCTATAGTTAACGAAGAGGATAACTGTGGTCGGGTCCAGCTTACATCAAGTGGGGCAATGACCGTGAGGATAAATGCATTCTCCACTGTAAACGACATGGTCTTTCTTTAGGGTTGAGTTACACTGATGTCTGGCTACCGTTGACAGCTCAAATGACATTAGTCCCTAACACAGACAAACAAACATGTCATATAGGTAATGTATACTGATAGGTCATTGGGTCAGGGTATAACTCCAGTGATTGGAAGGGAGGTCTGTCAGTCAAGACAATGGGAACTGGAGAGACGTGGAGACAGGCATGAGTGTGTAAAGCTGAGGGTCTAAATGAAACAAATGACATGACCTTGGTTTCACTCTTTCTAATGTGTGCGTGCACACACACACACACACACACACACTCACGCGCACACACTCTAGCGATCAAACAGGTTTCTATGACAACCACAGACAGAACCATGGAATTCCGCAGTCATCAACACAGATGAATAGACGGTCTGTTCTGCTCCATCTCTGAGCATCTCTCTGGACCAGGGAACGGTGCCATGTCAAAAGAGGGCAGGGGTACCAAGTGGTGCCAACCAGGAAGTGGGACACCAATAAACACAGGATGGCATTGAGGGACTATCAACACCAATGGCTGCGTTTCTATACTCTAAACTAGCTTCGTCATCTCCTTTCCTTTGTGTCCATCCCGGTCATACTCAGCTGAATGGATCTGAACAGCTATCCTGAGCCAGCCTCAGTACAAAAACACATGACTACACATCACCACATACTGGCCAACTAGCAGAGCAGAGCACAGCTGGACACTAGACTAGTCACTGGACTGTCTGCATCATGGACAGCTGACATGAACATCTATGTTGTCATACACACCTTCAACACCACACTCTGGAGAGTATATATCTGTAGCAAAGTGCTGGCAGCCTAGCAACACAACAGATATGATCATCATCCACAGGCTAATCTCAATGCAGTTCATATGGCTTTCGTGGTATAGACTCTCCATCTATGTTATATACAAATAATTCCTATTGGGCTCAATATGTCCATTTGACTTGACATTCAATAGGTAAATATGCGGGATTACGCATGTAGAAAGATCTAATGTTACACCCAAGGGGGGGAGAATTGTGTTCCGCCCATGCAGTGGTGGGTGAGGTCATAGATGCAGTAACTATGTTTTCCACCAGATGGCAATGGTGTGTTCTCAGAGAGGTGGCTACATGACTTCACAATGCATTAGTCGTGGTGAGAAAGTGTTATGTCGCACTTCTCACTAAGGAGGATCCCAAAAGTGCTCTGCAGTCTCTCAATCTCAATAAACTTCAGAGAGCTCTACACTAATGATTCTCCCGCTCTATACCATATTAGAAGCATGTGCACACATGTACGCAGACAAACACAAACACGCGCGCACACACACACACACAAAGGTCATGCCCCCATGTCTCTCCAGGCTTCCAAACCCTTCATGGGTAACAGGAGGAAGTATGAATTCCCTGCCACCACTTCCCAATGCCTCCTGGGATCCTTATGGGAATCGTTATGGCTGTTCCTCTCGGCATTCCGTGTCTAAGAGCCTAAATGCTTTTCAGAGTCCGTAAAGTGCATCCCTGAATCCCACCCCTTCCAAATCCCAATCCTAATCCATATCCCAGCCCCTCCTACCTCTCCCTGACAGTTATTCCCACCCTTCACAGAAAGCACAAGGGCCAATGAGAAGTAAGCATGGACATCTGATGGGAGGGACTTGCTGTGTGAGAGTGCATTCTGATTGGTCAGTCATCAACGGAACACTCTCCAAAACTGATCCACAGTTTGAACATCTAAATGGAAGCATAGGGGGGACTGAGAGAGGAAAGGTGGAACAACATTAAACATCAGGAAGAAACAGGGTGTAAAGATATCTTCTTTAATCAAAAGAAAAACAACAGTCTTCCAGCGTTGCCTGGAGGCTCGGGGGCATGGGGTCAGAGAAGAGAGAGAGAGGAATGGAGGAGCTCTCCCAAGATGCAGAGGGTGTGAGAGCACCCAAAGTTCTGTGCTCCAGCCTCCCAGCATATCCAGTTAGTTGAGACTTTTGTTCTTGGCGTTAGCTCTGGTTGTAGCAGACCTTGAAGCGGAGGGGTGGGGGTTTAGGAATGAGTCTATTGAAGTGGAAGCTAGTCCATGGGGGAGAGGTGAAGCCTGCCTCTAGTCCATTTCCTGGTAACAGTTGTCAAATAAACATAGAGAACCTACTGGTCAGGTCCTCCCTCCACCTGGACCCAGGATCAACCTGGGGGGACAGGGCAGTCGCTGGCAATCCACAGCCCTTTTGCAGTTAGGAGTGGTGGGGTGAGTAAGGTGGGGCGCTGGGAAGTGGTTTTAGAGTCCAGCTAGGAGGTCCATATAGTTCATGTCCCTCCCACACTTCCCCCACAGATACCCTGCCTGGCTACAGTCAGCAGTTCTAAGGTCCCTTATGGTTGGGGAGGGACATGACACATGGTGTTTGTGTGTGTTTGTGTGTTGGATGGGGTGGGGGGAGAAGGGGGCAAAATAAGTGGTAGAGAGAGAAGAGTCAAGAGACTATAGTGGTACGGGAGGACATGTTGTACTAGTGGCTCAAAAGTTCCTCTTTCCACCCCCTCCCGTGTGTAGTGTGTCTGTGTGTGTAGGTCTTTAACAAAATGGGGGTTGGATAACCCCCTCTCCCAACAGTTTTTCCCTATATGTACTTCATCTTACTCATCTTCTCTTTTGCTTTCCCTGTCTCTCAAACTCTCTCCTCTCGTTCCCTCCATATTTCTAACCACCCCTTCAAAATCTCTTCCACTTACGTTGTTCTCTCACCGCTCCCTCATACCTCCCTCTGAATCTCAAACTCTTTCCATCTCTCTCTCTAATCTCTCTCTTTCCTTCCATCACTGGTTCACAGCATGTGTTGTTCCGTGGGCGGGTGATGGGGGTGCAGGGGGGGCAGCAGTGCCTGGATGGGGGACTGGGGGGTGTGGGGCGGGGACTGCTGGATCTGTGTATGGGGCGGCCCGTAGTGGGGGATGACGGGCGGCGTGGTGGGCATAACGTAAGGGGCCGGGGCGGGTGTGAGGGAAGGAGAGTTGTAGGCCAAGGAGGAGTAGGCCGAGGTTACCCCGTGGGAGGAGAGGGTTGCTGTGGGGGAGGCGTGCCCGCTAAGGGTGTCAGACAGGGGCTGATTGTAGAAGAAGAAAGCACACTGGTGGATGAAGGACTCGATGATTGTCTGGTAGGTTCGCGTGGCTGTCAGGGCATCCATGGTGGTGAAGTCGGGCCGCATTAGAGTGGGCCAGAAACAGATGGACAGATTCTCACTGGTCATCAGGTTCAAACGGTTATTCTGGCTCACCCTGAGGGAGGGAGGGAGAAAAAGAGGGTTAAGAGAGAGAGAGAGAGAGAGAGAGAGAGAGAGCGAGAGAGAGAGAGAGAGAGAGAGAGAGAGAAAAACAAATGTAGTTGTTCAAGAAATCATAAAGTAACGATCTACAAATCTAAACTGCAGTGTTTGTGCTATGACTCAATTGACTGAATTTAAAGCGGACTCAATTTAGCCAGGGGTGTAGCTGACAGGGTGGAAGGTCAAAGGTTGCAGGGTGGATGACTGTTACTGTAGTCAGCATGGCTGTCACAGCCCTGTCACTGAGCCACTCACTTGTTCAAGTGGTTGATGACGTATTTGAAGACGTCGTAGTTTTCCCTGGGGAAGCGGCGCAGGATGTCCTTCATGGCGTGAACCCGCTGATCCCGATCGTTGATCTCTGATTGGGCGACAGGAGACAGGAGGTTAGAGAAAGAATGAAAGCACACGCATGCACACAAACACACACAGGCGGACGCACACACACACACACACAACCAGACAAAGGCCACACACGTGCAGGGACGGGGGAGGGGGAACCATGGCACACACTGACACAAACTGTAATCACAGCTAAGACTCAGAGATGACTTAACAAAGCATAGCAGTGATCACACCCAGTTATAAACCCACACACACGAACACACACAGGTCCTCTGGGTGTGCTGAGCCCAATGGTAGGAGTGAGTCAAATAAACTGATATCAGCACTCCAACACAGCCAGTCTTGTGTGTCTCCGTGTGAGCGAGGCAGATGGAGTCACTCATTCACTCACACGCACAGCATTTCACATTATCCAGCTACTTCTTCAAACCCTGTCATGTTCACCTCTTCTGCAGTCTGCTAAGTCACAAACAGAGTTCTGCAATCCATCCTGTAAGTGTTTCTTTTAAAACTACTCTTTAAACGGTGTGTGTAGTGTCTCTCTCCTGCTGCAGGCCGCAGGGTTTTATCATTGTTTTGTCACGGCTCAGGTGCCTCACACACACACACACAATCCGCTCACTGAGTGACGGCCGCCCTCCGGAGTAGAGGTAAGTCTCTGGGCCGCAACGCTACAACTTAAATCTCCACGACAATGCTGACTGTAATGCATGATTGTAGCGGGTTTACTAACGCGTTAGTTCCATTAGCTATGTTGACCATGACGTTAATATGGTGACAACAATGTAGGCTGTGTGGAGCGGTTAGCGGTTGTGATATGAAGGTTTGGCTTGGAACGTTTTTTTTGTCTGGTCACAGACAGCTGGTGTGTTGCGCACGGAAGTCCACAAGCGAAGGGAAACGGTGAGAGGAGGAGAGCGAGTAGATACTATAGTTGCAAGAAGGAATTATATATACAACGAGCAAAGTGATCATGCTGTTTGTATGTGACTGCTATGAAAGTGAACTGTGTTTGTGTGTGATCAGGGGTGTATTCATTCCGCTGATTCTGTTGAAAAAAATTCTTAGATGGAAGCAAACGGAACAAAACTGGGATAAACGCACCGGAATATGTCCAATAGAAACTCTCATTTGCAACTGTTGGACTAATGTTTACACACTAGATCAGCTAGATGCAGGCAAGAGTGTGCAAGGCATTATTGAATGTGTCAATGTCTGTTACCTTGATTACTCAAATTTCTCTTGACCTGTGCACCTACATTGCAAACTTTCATTCATAGGTTGTAGGAACCTCATGATGGGTATAGGGAAAATTGGAGGATCATGTAGTAGCTTAAACCTATCAATGTTACACTGAGCTGGGTGAATGGAATATGAATGACAGTCATCCAATATGCTGTAATAAGGCCATGCTCCAAAAAAAAAAAGAAACGTTTCCTCCCTCACTGACTGCCACTGGTTTCTTCATAGAGACCAAATAGGTTGAGCAAGGACAACCCTAATCCATTCTCTCCCCAGCCCCAGATACCCTATCCCCAGTCCCCCTTTCCCTGCCACCCTCTCCCCAGCCCAGCCCACTCTGTCCCCTCTCCCCAGGCCCATGTCTTACTGAAGGCCTCCACCAGTTCGATCTGATGGCTGTAGGGCACCAGGGGCTCAGGCAGCTCAGAGAAAAAGGCCTTCATGGCCCCGGCCACCGTGTTGATAGTGAAGTCCTTCTCCACCAGGTCCAGGTTATGGTCTAGCAGGGAGACAGAGAGCGACGGAGAGAGAGAGAGACAGACAGAGAGAGATAGAGAGAGAGGGATTCATTAGAATAAGACATGGAAGAGACACCTGATTTAGGACATGATCTACAAGAGACAATAATATGAAACAGACACGTACACACACATACACACACACACACAAAAGGTCTGCCTTAAACTCATTTGTTTTACTACTATAGTATCACCCCACCTGGTGATAGACTAAAATACCTGAATAAACAATCCACAACACCAGCATACAATAAAGTTCTGTATATCTTAGAGAACACTGCTTATCCTGTTAGAAGGAACTGCACCCAATTGGCTCCAGCTCCTCAGTGAGTATCTCTTATTCAGTGTGGCAGCTCAGTATAAGGGACCACATGGGAGAGATTGGGAACGAGGTTAGCAGCACCAGAAGCACAACTGCTGATTAAAACTATAAACCAAGAGTAATCACAGGCGACGCCTGCCCCACTGACACAGGCTTGTTGTTCAAAACACAGAAAGAGTGTGAGAGAAGGAAGGGGGTGAAGGAGGGGAGGAAGGGGGTGAAGGAGGGGAGGAGAGAAGGATAAGGAAATATAGACTTTTAAAAACCCTTATCTGATGACTCTCTCCTATCTATGACAAATATAGAGGAAGAGAGGCAGGGTGACCGGGGGTAGAAAGGGGGAGGGGGGATAGAAAGGGGGAGGAGTGACAGTGGAAGAGAGTTAGACAGATAGTGATGGTGAGGGAGAGGGGATAGTGAGGAAGGATGAAAAGGAGATGGAAAAGAGAGAGTGGAGGAAAATAGGACCTGTTGTGTACATAACAGACCAGCTTCAGTGATAACACTGGTCCCAAGTCAGTTCTCACCAAGTAATGCCTAGTGCTATCCGGTTCAGACCTGTTTTCAGACCAGGCTCCAGATCTCAGTGATCCTAAAGCCCGGTTTAGATACAGTAGCCGACATAAGGAGAGACGAGACAAAACTAGCCAGTTTTAGAATTCTGTGTTGAAGAACAGCTGACTAAAGACAGGGCATTCAGATCAAGACGACGAGATGGGCAGTTGAGACTGTTTCCACGGTAACAGTGAATCTTTACAATGACTCGATACAACTCGGATCCGTCTCATCTTTAGCTAAGATTTGACATGTTGAACCTTGGAAACTCCAACAGCCGAAATGAGAAGTTCTAAAAAATAGACAGGTCAGATCAGATCAAGAAAACTTCATTCTAAAACTGCATAAAATCGTCTCGTCTCGGCTGTTGTATCTGAACTTGGTGTGTGGTTCTATCGCTATGGGTTACCTGTGCTGTAAGGGGTGGCTAGGTGATAGCTGATTTATGGCTATGGTCTACCTATGCTGTAATTTCATGTGTAATTGTATTGTCACCTTGGTTTAGGGTACTGTTCGACTGGACACAGGACTTCACTTCTGATTACCTCAGCTGGATTCAGCCTCACACACACACACACACACACACTTCATTAACCAAACCAATCTGGAGGTAATTAACGGCCCACACCACACATACGCATGGACACACACACAGGACACACACACACACACACACAGAAGCTACGCTACAGTGTGAGGAAGGCCTCTCCTTCCTTTATATCAATTATACAGATGCTCCCAGGTTAATTAGGTGAATCCATTCGACAACAGGCTTCTGGACAGATACAACACACTAACACTGCACCTCTATGGCCTGTTTGTGCCTAGGTATGTGAGTATGTTTCTGTGTATTGGTGAGTTTGTGTGTGCCTGTATGTGCATAGGTCAGTAAGTGTACATTGGCACCGACCATGGGTGGCATGGGGTCTGACAACCCTACAACAATAACACTCAATCTGACCAGGCAATGTTTTTCCACTCCTCAATTGTCCAGTGTTTGTGATCACGTGCCCACTGCAGTCGCTTCTTCTTGTTTTTAGCTGATAGGAGTGGAACCCGGTTTGGTTGTCTGCTGCAATAGCCCATTCATGACAAGGATCGATGAGTTGTGCATTATGAAATGCTGTTCTGCACACCACTGTTGTACTGTGCCGTTATTTGCCTGTGGCCCGCCTGTTACTTGCACGGTTCTTACCATTCTCCTTCGACCTATCATTAACGAGCTGTTTTCACCCACAGGACTGTCACTGACTGGATGTTTTTTGTTTGTCGCACCATTCTCGGTAAACCCTAGACCAGCGTGCAGGGGTGCACGTCTTGGTTTTTGCCCTAACACCACACAGCTGATTGAAATGATCAAAGCTTGATGATTAGTTGATTATTTGAATCAGCTGTGTAGTGCTAGGGCAAAAAAAACTAAATGTGCACCCCTTGCGGTCCCGAGGACAGAGTTTGGGAAACCTTGCCCTAGACACTGTCGTGGGTAAAAAGCCCAGGAGGCCGGCCGTTTCTGAGATGCTGGAACTGGCACACCTGGCACCGATGATCATACCACACTCAAAGTCGCTTAGGTCACTCGTTTTTCCCATTCTAACGTTCAATCGAACAGTAACTGAATGCCTCGATGCCTGTCTGCCTGCTTTGTATAGCAAGCCACAGCCACGTGACTCACTGTCTGTAGGAGCAAACTATTTTTGTGAACGGGTGGTGTACCTAATAAACTGTGTATAGCATATTGTTGACAATTCATATTGTTGGTGTGTGTGTGTGTGTGTGTTGAATGTCTTATGTCAAAAGAGAGGTTCTGGTGACTCACCCTGGTCAAACTGCCTCTGCATGCTCTCCATCTCTGACTTGTTCCCACTCACCCTGTAGATCCCTTCTGTAGTGATACCTGAGAGAGTGAGCGAGGGAGCGAGAGAGAGCGAAGAGAGAGCAAAGAGAAGAGATAGTGAGAGACAGAGAAGAGAGAGGAGAGATTCAGTACAATATATCCACCTGATGCTTTCAACATGACATTTTTCATCAATCCAACTCACAATCAGAACACACACTCGCAGACATCAATAACAACACAAGTCCCCCTATAGCCTCTGTGTAAGCACTTTCAATAGAGAGTGCTATTAGAAGCAGTGTTCTATGCAGAGATTGTGTAGTAATGAAACAACAGACACATTGGAGACTATTAGTGGCCTGGCCTTGTGTCCTCCCACCGAGACAGATCATAAGCACTATCAATGAAACTCATAAAGCAACAGTGCAGGCTTGCAGAAAGTGCTCCGGTGCTTTGTGTGCTACTGGGGCTACTATAGTTCAAGATCCATAAAAATGACTTAATGAACTCTGGTCTCATGTGTTCATCATCCAGCTCTTTCTCCTCTCCTCTCTCTGCAATCCATGCCTTTACCACAGACATGGAGAGGACATGGGTGTGGACAGATGGTGAGAGAGCTAGAGAGAGAGAGAGAGGAGGGACCGAGACAAAGACAAATCCCGAGACAGGGAGAGGCGGTAGGAAATGAGACTCTCAGTCAAGACGAGCAGCATCGATCCCCTCCTTCTGCCGATCAATTATCCACAAAAGCTTTTCTAGCCAGACTCCAGGGGAACAGGGATGGAAAACGAGATAGAGGGGGGAGGGAGACAGAGGGGAGACATGGAGTGAGGAGTGAGTGGAGGGAGGGAGAAATAGAAGAGAATAGCAACAGGAGGAGAGGAGGAAGAGACATACTAAATAATAATACATGCCATTTAGCAGAGGCTTTTGCTAACATTTTTGCATTAGTGGCCCCAGCAGGAATCAAACCCACGACCCTGGCGTAGGGCTTTTATGATCGCATTACTGCCACTCACGAGGCATGACCGGAGTCAAGAGTCATGACCGCAGTCAAATTCCAGGTGACCACTGAGTCATGGTAACTAGACTTCTCCAAAACTGCACTCTGATGCCGCTGATGGTCATTAGTAGCCTACCAAACGTGCTAACGGCCAGTCGCTGATGGCCTGTCGCTAATGGCCTGGTACTCAGTGCTCTATTGTCCCTCTAATCACTCTGACATCAATGCAAATTCAATAGAAAATCAAATCAAACACTTCATGAGAGCCCTGGCATTCAGCGTTTGAGCAGAATAGGATCACCTGTTGGGCAGCGAGAGCCAGCTCCTCGTAGCTGGTTGATGCATGGAATGAAATAAGTGTTCCTATAAGCCCATGTTGCGCAACATTTCTATAGGCTATGCTATACAATTGCGTGAGAAAACAGAGTTTTGATGGCCTCTATTAAAAAGGAGGAGGCTCTCATCAGCTTTCTATAAGCTAGGCCTACTATATTTATTTCTCAACTTTCCTAATTTTAAGCACATTGCTTCGCTTTACAACCGGAGTAGCCTACCTGGCTGGCATGAAAATGAACCGCGGGAAAAGCGTCCTCCATTCGCTATTCATGTGCATACAGATTACATGTCTTTTTTTCCTCTGCACCTGTTTCGACAGGTGCATGATAATGGACAGGTGCAACATATTCCGACATGTGCAACATATTTATCTGATGTTATTGCGGGTATAGCGAAATACTTGTGTTCTTAGCTCCAACAGAGCAGTAATATCTGACAATACACAACAATACACACAAATCTAAAAGTAAAAGAACGGAATTAAGAAATATAGAAATATTAGGATGAGCAATGTCCAGAGTATAAATTTAAACAAAAGTATGTCGACACCTTCCAATTAGTGGATTCGGCTATTTCAGCCACACTGGTTGCTGACAGGTGTATAGAATCGAGCACACAGCCATGAAATCTCCATAGACAAACATTGGCAGTAGAATGGTCTTACTGAAGAGCTCAGTGACTTTCAACGTGGCACCGTCATAGGATGCTACCTTTCCAACAAGTCAGTTCGACACATTTCTGCCCTGCTAGAGCTGTCCTGGTCAACTGTAATTGCTGTTATTGTGCTGTTAAGTGGAAAAGTATAGGATCAACAACGGCTCAGCCGCAAAGTGGTAGGCCACACAAGCTCACAAAATGGGACCGCCGAGTGCTGAACCGCATAGCGCGTAAAAATGGTCTGTCCTCTGTTGCAACACTCACTACCGAGTTCCAAACTAGCTCTGGAAGCAACGTCAGCACAACTGTTCGTCGGGAGCTTCATGAAAAGGGTTTCCATGGCCGAGCAGCCGCACACAAGCCTAAGATCACCATGCACTATGCCAAGGGTCGGCTGGAGTGGTGTAAATCTCGCCGCCATTGGACTCTGGAGCAGTGGCAACACGTTCTCTGGAGTGATGAATCACACTTAACTATCTGGCAGTCCGACGGACAAATCTGGGTTTGGCGGATGCCAGGAGAACGCTACCTGCCCCAATGCATAGTGCCAACTGTAAAGTTTGGTGGAGGAGGAATAATTGTCTGGGGCTGTTTTTCATGGTTTGGGCTAGGCCCCTTAGTTCCAGTGAAGGGAAATCTTAACGCTACAGCATACAATGACATTCTAGACGATTCTGTGCTTCCAACTTTGTGGCAACAGTTAGGGGAAGGCCCTTTCCTGTTTCAGCATGACAATGCCCCCATGTACAAAGCGCTGTCCATGCAGAAATGGTTTGTCGAGATTGCTGTGGAAGAACTTGACTGGCCTACACAGAGCCCTGACCTCAACCCCATTGAACACCTTTGGCCCGACCAGTGCCCAACCTCACTAATGCTCTTGTGGCTGAATGGAAGCAAGTCCCTGCAGCAACATTCCAAAATCTAGTGGAAAGCTTTCCCAGAAGAGTTGAGGCTGTTATAGCAGCAAAGGGGGGACCAACTCCATATGAATGCCCAGGATTTAGGTGTATATACAGTGCATTCGGAATGTATTCAGACCCCTTCCCTTTTTCCACATTTTGTTACGTTACAGCCTTATTCTAAAAAGTATTAAATTAATAGTTTTCCTCATCAATCTATACACAATACCCCATAATGACAAAGCGAAAACAGGTTTTTACTTAAGTATTCAGACCCTTTGCTATGACACTCGAAATTGAGCTCAGGTGCATCCTGTTTCCATTGATCATCCTTGAGATGTTTCTACAACTTGTTGGAGTACACCTGTGGTAAATGTAAATGATTGGACATGATTTGGAAAGGCACACACCTGTCTATATAAAGGTCCCACAGTTGGCAGTGCACGTCAGAGCAAAAACCAAGCCATGAGGTCAAAGGAATTGTCAGAAGAGCTCAGAGACAGGATTGTGTTTACGCACAGATCTGGGGAAGGGTACCAAAAAATATCTGCAGCATTGAAGGTCTCCAAGAACACAGTGGCCTCTATCATTCTTAAATGGAATAAGTTTGGAACCACCAACACTCTTCCTAGAGCAATCAGGGGAGAAGGGCCTTGGTCAGGGAAGTGACCAAGAACCTGTTGGTCACTGACAGCGCTCCAGAGTTCCTCTGTGGAGATGGGAGAACCTTCCAGAAGGACAACCATCTCTGCAGCACTCTACTAATCAGGCCTTTATGGTAGAGTGGCCAGACGGAAGCCACTCTTCAGTAAAAGGCACGACAGCCCGCTTGGAGTTTGTCAAAAGGCACCTAAGGGACTCTCATACCATGAGAAACAAGATTCTCTGGTCTGATGAAACCAAGATTGAACTATTTGGCCGAATGCCAAGCGTGACATCAGTAGAAAACCTGGCACCATCCCTACGGTGAAGCATGGTGGTGGCAGCATCATGCTGTGGGGATGTTTTTCAGTGGCAGGGACTGGGAGGCTAGTCAGGATCGAGGGAAAGATGAACGGAGCAAAGTACAGAGAGATCCTTGAGGACCTCAGACTGGGGTGAAGGTTCACCTTCTAACAGGACAATGACCCTAAGCACACAGCCAAGACAACACAGGAGTGGCTTCGGGACAAGTCTCAATGTCCTTGAGTGCCCCAGCCAGAGCCCGGACTTGAACCCGATCTATAAATGTGCAAAAATGTGCTTCATCAAGCGGTCTGAATACTTTCCGAATGCACTGTATGTGTATCTACATAGGGCAGCAGCCTCTAAGGTGCAGGATTGAGTAACTGGGTGGTAGCCGGCTAGTGACAGTGACTAAGTTCAGGGCAGGGTACTGGGTGGAGGCCGGCTAGTAATGGCTATTTAACAGTCAGATGGCTTTGAGCAAGAAGCTGTTTTTCAGTCACTCGGTCCCAGCTTTATTTAGTACATATAAAGATAAGATAAATTTGAGAATAGTCGGTTGGATGCCTTATTTCGCGACTTTTTCTAAATCATAGTCGCATGCATCATGTACCCTAGCCCATAGACCTATATGTTTTGTTAAGGTTTGTATTACAAAAGTGGCCAAACTCCAAAATGTAACCTTTAGGCCTAGGACCCCTGGAACACATTTGGAGAGCCCATAGCCCATAGCCTACAGAGAGCCTAGTGAAATGTGTTCTTATAAGAGGATCCCAGCTTTCTCGTGATGCTACATTTATTGCTAAATTCTTAAAATTAAGCACATTAATCAGTTTTACAACCGATGTAGCCTGCCTGGCATATTAAAAACGTAACCACACATAACCTCCATCCGCTATTCCAATTTTTTTTTTTGTGGACCACTGTAAATAAAAAAATATTCCACACATACACTGAGTATCCAAAACATTAAAGGGATAATCCACCCAAAACTACGAATTCCTGTTATTAAGAGTGTTAAATAACACAAATATGTGAGAACAATATTTTTTTGTGAACAAATGTTTCATTTTGTTGTTATAACAATGTTGGTAGAAACATGTGAAAATCAGTTTGGGGAAATGTGTTGCAGCTCAAGTCTACTACAAAAAACCACAATGCAATGCTCTCTCTCTCTCTCTCCCTGGGCTGGCTGGCTAGAAAACATAGCTACACACAATAATACCAAACTCAATATCAGCATGTGGAGTAGCTAGTTAGCTGTAACATCGGCTAAACAAACTGCCCCATCAATTTGGGAGTCTAACTAACCGAGTTCAACTTGCAGTTCGTCTCTGCCACAGAGCTATAAATGGGGTCTCTGCCCAGAGCGAGAGCAACATTACGTTGCTTTACTACAGAGATAATTTTGAGGGGATGGAAACTCCATTAGGATCGGATTGCGTGATGATTAGCTTAGGAACCGCGTGACGCAGCATGACAACGTGAATGCGATGGGTCGACAGTCAGTCGGGTGGGGCGTTTCTCCATTAATTTCCCAATGGGATTCCTATCTCCGCCTTTCTATAATATATCTGTTTCCTACAGACACGGTGCATTGCGACATGGTACTTGATTTGTTACACTGATTAGATTGAGCAGATCTAAGCGAAATATATACTTTGTCATGATGACATAAACGGATGGATGTGTTCTAGACAAGTATGCCCATACCATCTGTTGGCTGATTTGGCGATCTGGAGTGCAGGTAATTGTTTTAAAAGCGTTCTAAAATGTGATAGTGTGTTAACCCCTATCTCCAGTGACGACAATTATGTAGCTATGACGCGTTCCTACATGATTTCCTGATTGTCACAGGGGGACCACTTGAATCATGCAAAAAACATGTATTTTACCTATCCACTGACAGAACAAAACAAACAACAGGAGTTTCATGATTTTTATTTCTGGGGGTGGATTATTCCTTTAAGAACACATGCTCTTTCCATGACATAGTTTTCACCTGGATTCATCTGGTCAGTCTATGATCCCTTATTGATGTTACTTGTTAAATCCACTTCAATCAGTGTAGATGAAGGGGAGGAGACAGGTTAACGAAGGATTTTAGAGCCTTGAGACAATTGAGACATGGATTGTGTATGTGTACCATTCAGAAGTTGAATGGGCAGTACAAAAGATTTAAGTGCCTTTGAACGTGGTATGGTAGTAGGTGCACCGGTTTTGTCAAGAACTGCAACACTGCTGGGTTTTTCACGCTCAACAGTTTTCCATGTGTATCAAGAATGGTCCACCACCCAAAGGACATTCAGCAAAATTAACACAACTGTGGGAAGCATTGGAGTCAACATGGGCCAGCATCCCTGTGGAACGCTTTCGACACCTTGTAGAGCCCATGCCCTGACGAATTGAGGATGTTCTGAGGGCAAAAGGGGGGGAAGGGGGTGCAACTCAATACTAGGAAGATGTTCCTAATGTTTGGTATACACCACCCACTAGTGTTGTGGGGGCTGTGCTTTGGCAAAGTGGGTGGGGTTATATCCTGCCTGGTAGGCCCTGTCCGGGGGTATCGTCGGACGGGGCTACAGTGCCCCCCGACCCCCCCGTCTCAGTCTCCAGTATCTATGCTGCAATAGTGCCGGGGGCTAGGGTCAGTCTGTCAGTCTGTCCTATCTGGTGTAATTATCCTGTCTTATCTGGTGTCCTGTGTGAACTTAAGTATGCTCCCTCTAATTCTCCTCTCCCTCCCTCCCTCCCCTCCCGGAGGACCTGAGCCCTAGGACCATGCCTCAGGACTACCTGGACTGATGACTCCTGGCTGTCCCCAGTCCACTTGGTCGTCCTGCTGCTCCAGTTTCTGCTGTTTTGCCTGTGGCTATGGAACCTTGACCTGTTCACCGGACTTGCTACCTTGACCCGGACCTGCTGTTTTTGATCCTCTCTCTCTCTTCCTCCCTCTCCCTCCCTCACCTGCTGTCTTGACCTCTGAATGCTCGGCTATGAAAAGCCAACTGACATTTACTCCTGAGGTGCTGACCTGTTGCACCCTCTACAACCACTGTGATTATTATTTGACCCTGCTGGTCATCTATGAACGTTTGAACATCTTGAAGAATGATCTGGCCTTAATGGCCATGTACTCTTTTAATCTCCACCTGGCACAGCCAGAAGAGGACTGGCCTCCCCTCAGAGCCTGGTTCCTCTCTAGGTTTCCTCCTAGGTTCCTGCCTTTCTAGGGAGTTTTTCCTAGCCACCATGCTTCTACATCGACATTGCTTGCTCTGTGGGGTTTTAGTCTGGGTTTCTGTATAAGCACTTTGTGACATCTGCTGATGTAAAAAGGGATATATTTGATATATTGGTAGGCTATATGTAAAGACCAGATTAAATTGAGAATACATGTTTTACATTTTTGCATTTTAGTCATTTAGAAGACGCTCTTATCCAGAGCGACTTACAGTAGTGAGTGCATACATTCTCATACTTTTTTCATACTGGTCCCCCGTGGGAATCAAACCCACATACCTGGCGCTGCAAGCGCCATGCTCTACCAACTGAGCTACACGGGACACATGCGGCTATTCAGAACAGTCTGATGGGTGAGAATCAAATCAAATCGTATTTGCCACATGCGCCGAATACAACAGGTGTAGACATTACCGTGAAATGCTTACTTACAGCCCTTAACCAACAATGCATTTATTTTTTAATAAAAAAAGTAAAATAAAACAACAATAACAAAAAAGTGAGAAAAAAAAGAGCAGAAGTAAAATAAAATAACAGTAGGGAGGCTATATACAGGGGGGTACCGTTGCAGAGTCAATGTGCGGGGGCACCGGCTAGTTGAGGTAGTTGAGGTAATATGTACATGTGGGTAGAGTTAAAGTGACTATGCATAAATAATTAACAGAGTAGCAGCAGCGTAAAAAGATGGGGTGGGGGTGGGGGCAAATATTCCGGGTAGCCATGATTAGCTGTTCAGGAGTCTTATGGCTTGGGGGTAGAAGCTGTTGAGAAGTCTTTTGGACCTAGACTTGGCACTCCGGTACCGCTTGCCGTGCGGCATACTACCGTCAGAATATTATCAAGTGCTTGTCAAATTGTGAATGAGAGACTGATGAAGTGTGTGCAGCCTGCGCAAGAAACAAAGCAGAGCTCATGTCTTTCATGCGACTTTTTTCAAAATCATTAGACTCACATCATGCCTTAGAATGTATTACAAATCAAAACATATATCCTAATGTTTATATCACAACTAAAGTTGCATGAACAACTAAATGAAGCATATAGAAGGACCTGTTTCTTTGTTAACATTTACATTTTTAGTCATTTAGCAGACGCTCTTATCCAGAGCGACTTACAGTTAGTGAATACATATTTTTTTATACTGGCCCCCCGTGGGAATCGAACCCACAACCCTGGCGTTGCAAACGCCATGCTCTATCAACTGAGCTACATCCCTGCCGGCCATTCCCTCCCCTACCCTGGACGACGCTGGGCCAATTGTGCGCCGACCCATGAGTCTCCCGGTCGCGGCCGGCTGCGACAGAGCCTGGATTCGAACCAGGATCTCTAGTGGCACAGTTAGCACTGCGATGCAGTGCCTTAGACCACTGCGCCACTCAGGAGAACCACTCAACACAGAATAGCCGCATATGCGCACTCTCTCTGAAATCATTTGGGGAAAATATCCTTTCTATTTTATTCAGCTATGTTCAATTGTATTCTTCTTACTTTCAAATAATGCCCCGGAAATTATAAGCAAATCCTGTCTGCTAAATGAACTAGTGTAGCCCACAGCCATATGGCATAGCCAGATCAGTGCCTAACATAAGGACGACTCAGAATATGCTATTCTGTTCTTCTGAAATAGACTACATTTTCTTCATATCATGTTTCTTTAGACCTGCCTAAAACAAATAATGGATTTATTGTTGTTTGTGTAGGCATGACAATCAACTGCTTACAAAATGTAATGACCGCCACAGCCTTACTCTGGCATACTACCGTCACGCTCTTACCATACAGAGCCAGAGTGAGGAAGCGGGAGAGAGATATAGACAGAGGGAGGATGGTAGTGGAAATGCAGAGGTCAGAGAGCGTGATGTAGAGGTCAACTTCCATCACCCTCTTTGTTCTGAGAGCAGCTCTGGACCGGTTTCCTTTCCTCTGCAGTGACCGGAGTCAAACCAAACACTAGCACTTCCTGTGTACAGCTTATCTACATCCTGTCTGAGCGACCATCTCCTGCTTCTACAGGACTATCCCATTTCATCACATAATCATGACATTATTATATTTTTATTACATTTTCATCTCTCCAAGTCTTTTTCCACCTACAGTATATCAGACACCATCAAGTGACGTCCCAAACACACACATGCCCACGATAAGCATTAAACTTATGAGAATGTGTGAACAGCTCTTGCTCTCTTCCGAACACTCATTCATCATTACAATTCATGACAACTGCTGTGAAAAGCAAAAACACACACACACACACACAGAGAGAGAGAGAAGAGAGTGGCAGTTGGCTCCGGAGGCGTGTTGGCAAAGCCTCTCTGACAAGGGTCAGACTGATCCTCAGCCCAGATGTGGGGTTTGTCTCAGGGTCCCGTTGCCACCGGCAACAAGCAGCCGTTTTCATAGGCCACCACGGAAACACGCTATCACTGGCTGCTGCCCTTTACGTCGCTATGGAGCTCGCTAGAACAAGGAGACGTGCCCACGCATGCTAACACGCATTCATCATCTCAATACCCACATGAACACACAACTCACTGAGTGGAAACAGAAACATTACTCCGTATGGAGACTGAGGAGCAGAAGGGATGGAGAGAGAAAGATCAGAGGAAAATAAGTGGGAAGGCAAAAGGAGAAGAGTACGGGGAAGATGGACCGAAAGGGAATAACAGTAGCAAAGGTGTGAGGGGGACGAAGGTAAAGAGAGGAAGGACAGAGGGAGAGACTGTTGGAGGTCGAGTGGGGGTGGAGGGAGCGCCCTTACACAGACGTTGAGAGGGGGATGGAGGAATGATAAGAGAGGATGTGTATAGGAGAGCAGTGGGCAGCTCGGACAATACGGTAGGGTGGGTGTGTATTTTTGGTATAGGGTGAGGGAGAGGGGACGGATGTAGGTCTGCTCCATAACGCCACTTATCCCCCTAAAGCCCTGGACACCTTTAGTTACAATCATAGGGTCAGCCTCTGCCTCTCCTCTGTCATACTCAACAAAAGAGGGGGGCACAAGGAAGACACAGGCACACGTAAACACACAGAGACAAATGCACAACCACACACAAACGCACGTCTGACCCCTGACTAAGTTTATTTTACAGAAATAATTTTATAGTACACTACCGTAATAAGTAAAGACACATTGTAGCTAATTTTAGTGAAAGTGTTGGTACGTGTTAAACAACAAGCTCTGGACACTAACACCATTGAATGTCACGATGCCGTAACGAACAAAAAAATGAATGTCACTTTGGCAACAACATCCTTAAATAGCCTCCATGACTTATAAAACGGGACAGCACATTTAAGTTTGAGTCGGAGTGTATAAGTCAATGTGTGAGTTAGAATAGGACTGTGTGCTTCACAGTGAGAATATTCCCATTTAGTGCTGGTGTTTCTCATGTAAAGCATTTGGGTGTGTCACCATCTGAGCGCTTTTGTGTGTGTGTGTGCATATTTTTGTGTATGCCTTTATTTATTCATGTGCGTGCGCGTGTGCACTGACTCCATAGTGAGAGTGTCATCAGAGGATGTGGCTAAGGACTGTGTGTTGTGTTGCTGCAGTGTGTTCCTCCTCTCTCCCGGTGCACACAGAGAAAAGAGCTGAGCTCATAGATTGTTCTAATTTCCTGCTCTGTGATATCGATCTGAAGGAGGGAGCTATAGGGCAGAAAATTACCACTATCCCACTGCCTCTGAACACAGACAGAGACAGGGGCATCACACAGGAGAGAGAAACAGGGAGAGAGAGAGTGAGAGCGAGAGAGAGAGAGTGAGAGAGAAAGAGGGGGAGAGAAAGAAAGAGAGAGAGAGAGAGAGAAAGCGAGAAAGACGGTGAGAGAGAGAAAGAGGCACAGAGGGCAAGGAAAACTAAGCAGATGAGGACAGTGGGTGAAAGAAAGAGACTAGATGGAGAGAGGGCCAAACGAGGACACGAGGGAATCTGCAGGGGAAGAGAGGAGAGGAAATGGTGGATTAGGTGAAAAGAGAGAGAGGCAGGCAGGAGGGAAACCAAGGAGGTGGTGTGTGTGTGCCACTCCACTCTGCCCCCTTGTGGTAGCTAAATTCACTCAGGTGGGTGAGGGTGGCAGCGAGCACCTCGCTGGTGCCCTGACTCAAGTGCGTATCTCTGCCCCCTTTACCCACACGTGGCAGCGCAGAGGCGTCTGACTTTAATCCTTGTGTGGGAAAGGTTTAATCAGACAAGCGATTACCCAGGAATGCACTGCCAAAAATGTCAATAAGGCATGTCATGGCTTTTGCATCCTCACACAAACACAACACGCAGAACACTGTGATCTCGATTTAGCATTCTACCCTGAATGCTCTCATTTGCATCATGGAATAATTTTCCTGCTTGAGTATCAAAGGTGTTCCATATAATAATGCCCCTGTGTATTCAGACCTGTCACTTCAACCACCTTCCCGAGACACACACGTTAGGGGGATTGAGTAACAGCTGATGTTAGGCTGAGCGACGTGCCCCTTGAGGGCCCAGGGCAGTGATGTAGCATGAGGGGCATTAGGGCAGAGTGTGGCAGCAGGGTTAACCGGGCACAGGCCCATCTGTGTACCCAGTTCCACAGGGAGACAGAGACAGAGAGAGAGACGCAAACACACACTAACCCAGAAGCACACAGAGAGAGAGAGAGAGAGAGAGAGAGAGAGAGAGAGAGAGAGAGAGAGAGAGAGAGAGAGAGAGAGAGAGAGAGAGAGAGAGAGAGAGAGAGAGAGAGAGAGAGAGAGAGAGAGAGAGAGAGAGAGAGAGAGAGAGAGAGAGAGAGAGAGGAGACCTTGCTGATATTGAGGTCAGAAACTGCTTGCGACCTTTGCTCCCTGAATAGTAATATGGGTCACAAACAGAACCAGCACAGGAGTAAATCAATAAAGCCACCTACTCCCTCTATACGCCACTATATTGTTCTTCTCAATAGTCTCAGTAATCAATAGCATCCATTCAGAACAACAATACAGCCTCTGTAATACGTGTAAGCTTACCTGTTGCCTCAATATATCGGATGCACTTGTCGATGAAGAGCGGGATGGGTCGGTCAGGAGTCACCACGTTGGCCAATGGCACGCCAAAGTAGTTGCTTTCTACTTTGGATATGGAATGTCTGGGCTTGGGCCGCGGTTTCTGAGAGAGGGAGGGAGGGAGAGATGAGAATGGTGTTATCCTTTCTGTTCATCATCCAGCCAATACATGGATAGATTGTTAGACCATAGATATGCACACAATTTTAACACACACATTACCACACTTTCATTCTTAATATGGGCATCTACTCTATCAACCAGCACCAACACAACACACATACGCACCCTTGCAGCAGATTCTTCTCAAGGCCTAAGCTGATAAGAATCATACATTCCTGTCTCGAGCTGTATGTGTGATACACATCTCCATTCCACTTTTCACCTCTCTATGTTTTCTTTATCCTCTGCACTCGCTTTCCTCTCCCTTGTCATACTCCCTTTCCACTACACTGCATCCCTCGAAAATTACCCCATCCGAAACGCAATCATAGTTTGTAGTAAGTCCCTAACTTACTGCTGTTATCAGCATTATAAACTACTGCAGCTACTTCTGTGCCGTTCAAGCCGTAACTTCACTTGTACGGTGCACTTAAATGGTGTTCACTGGGAATGTGTTGCTGTCCCAAGAGGCCTGGGGGGCAGACTGAGCTGAGAGCTGAAGCAGAGATGTACGCATTTGGGAGCTGAGACTAGTAAGCTACCTTGTATTTGTTTCCTATCAACGGTTAGCATATTCCCTGCATTTTTTTCTTGTGGCCACTCCTCAGTTGCTTACTGAGACAGGATGTTGCTAGCGCTGAGAAGACAACATACCTCTACCACACAAGGAAAACAAAACACGTCCTTAATAAAACACAAGAGACCAGGGTTCTTCTCTCTCTCTCTCTCTCTGTGTGTGCAGTGCTAGCGGCGTATTAGAATGGAACTAGGTGATGCAGGAATTTAAAACATTCCACTGAGGAAGGCTGGGGAGAGGAAACGTTTCTGGCGTCTCGGTAGAGAGAGGGATAGAGAGAGAGCGAGAGAGAGAGGAGAGAGAATAGAGAGAGAGAAGAGACCTCTGCCAAGGGAGAGAGAGAGAGACCTCTGCCAAGTCAGCCAGCCACAGCCTGAGGTGAATGTATTTGAACAGGGAGAGAGGGTTAGTTTCTACTGTGAACTCACTGCTGAGGCCTAACGGCGGCCAGGCAGACACAGAGACAGGACTGGCTGGTTCTACCCTGACCTCAGATCAGACTTACAGGGACACTCTCTCTTGATTATAATGACCCAAATGTGCAGTGCCCTAAGGGGACGCAAGGCTACAGCTGGCGACCCTCATCAATCGAGAGACAGCTGATCTGGGAACCTGATGCCCTTGTTATGGCTCCCATTAAGTAATAAAGGCTTTAATGTTAATGTAAGTGGAGCGGGTGCACAGGGCCCAGATCAGCCCTAAGGCTGTGCTCTGCAGTCTGGGGAGTCGCTAGCTTAGTCCCATAAAGCATTTTTGTTTTATTTTTGGGTGGTTCAATTAAGTTCCCCCTATACTGGTTCCGCCAACCAATTCTCTCTAGATTTGTGATGTTACGAAGCATCATTCAGGATATACAGTATACAACTAAACAGTCTTGTATAGTTTATGGAGTGGAGGGACATCACCACTGTGTGTGAAACCATAAATCTCCTGTTCTCCCTACTGACACCCATGGTAATTATCACCCACACACAGCGACAGGGTGGTTTGTGTCTCTCTCCCAGCCAGTCTAATCATATACACTGCTTTCGCTCCCACTTAGGTGGCACTTATGTGTCAGCCTCTCTGTGTGAATGGGAGCTATGGCAGGCAGATAAGACTGACGGTGTTGGGTCAAATGTTTCACTGCAGAGTGTCTGAGGGAGGGAGGCCAGAGTGAGGCTGACGCCCACGTATGAGTCTTATTTTCACTCTATCCCGCTTCATCAGCAGGAAGGTAAAGAGAGGGAGAGTCGGGGAATGAGGGAGGGAAAGAGAATGTGTGGGAGGATGAGGAGAAAATAAACCCAGGGCATGTCCACTAGTCTCTGGGCATGTTTTGGTGCAGCACTAGAGCACTACTGAAAACATGCTGCACAGTTGGACCACTCAGCTGCCAATCACTCTCTGTTCACTTTATTCAGTGAGACTGCAGCCTATCGTGCTCTTAGGGCGGGTCTGACTTCATGCACTGATGCAGCGGGGAACTCTCCGGATTAGAGACATAGCCCACCTCTGAACAGAGCATGTCATAAACCCGTTGGGTCTACTCTGCACAGACCTACTTACCGAATAGTTTTTTTTTAAAACAAGCCAGCCTATGGGACTGCAGCTAGGGCTGGGGCAGTAACAGGTTTGTAATTTGTGAACAGTGAGTGGGTTAGAGCTAGGGATGCTTTAATCCAGGATAAAACATAACTGCTGTACAGAGAGACCGTGTGGAGGGGGGAGAGGGGGCAGTAAAATAATTATCTCCCTTTTTATTCTCGTTAATGCCCTCATTCAGGTGACCAGTGAAAGAAATGTCTGAAACTAAACTCGCAAAAATGTAACTTCAGTTTTAATGGTGTTCTAATGAGCTATGTCAGCAGGGGTTAAAGTTTGAGAATTTTGTCAGTTTGTGGAATAATGACAGCACGCACACACATAAATACTGACAACACACGCACATACACGGAAACACACACACATACACAACTAGCCATAGCCTGAGCGTATACTGAGCTCCCTATTCATTAAAACAGTTTCTCCTGAGCTGGGTGAGTTCAATAGCTGAAGTTTCTCTGCTTCCGCCCATGATTGGGCTAGTTTGGAGGACTCCCGCAGAGCAGGAGAAAAGTAGGCCCACAGAGTGAGAGAAGGCAGGGCTGATTTAAAGAGCCTGGAAGGTAACCTAGACCTAGACCCTCCATAGCATGTCAGACTCCAATGAGATGGGCTCTAGTGAGCAGAGACATGACACAGAAATCCCCTGAGTACAGCTCATACACTAACACAGGTGAGGAAATACACACACCAATAAACACTGAACAGTGCAATAGGAACACTGTTGCTAAGTCATTTTGATAAAGGTGGTAAGTGAAGACAAAACCCTATTAAACAGATGAAACTCATTAAGTAGTCTATAATAGCTTAATAGAGATTGTATATGAAGTCATTCCTAGGGTGAAATCTCAATGAATCACAGCTGTTTTTCTCTTTCTCGGGATGCTCTATATACAGTATGTGACTGGTATAAAGAATAAAAACTGAAAGTATGCAATCTGATGTGATGTTATTGATGAACGATACACACACAGACACCCACCCACCCACCCTGGGGCACATACCTTGGTGTTTCTGCGCAGGCTCCTGAGGATGTTCCTTCTCTTGGGGTCCTCGCCCTCCTCGTTAATGGAGTTGTCCCCCTTGTGCGCGCCGCCCAGCTCCTCTGGTGCTTTGGGCGGCCCCAGCTCGTCATCACTGCCGATAGAGAAGCTAGTGCGGAAGCTGCTGAACTTGCCCAGGCGTTTAGAGCGGTCGCGGTACAGCCGTGGCTTCACCCCCAGAGCAGACATCTTCCGCCTCCGCTCCAGGGAGCTGCTGTCAGCCTCGCTATCTGAGCCATTGCCCCCGCCGTTAGAATGCTTGTTGGCGTTGCGGATGGTGATTATCTTGCCCTGCGTGCTGTCGTGGGGCACCGAGTAGATGCTCTCTTCCTCCGTGGGCCGCTGTTTGGTCACGGCATCCATGGGCTCTGCGTAGTCCGAGGGGTCGTAGCCACCGTCGCTGCCCGGCGCCCAGGTGACAGCAGGGGGTAAGGAGCGGCGGTTGGTCCCTTGCTGGTCCATGTAGGGCCCCAGGTTGACTTTCCGTACGGTGGGCTTGGGCCGCACCTGGGGGGGCACCTTGTTGTTGAGCTTGCTCTCGAAGGTGCTGATCTCAGAGATGACTGAGAAGGCGTCGCTGGACTCCAGGTCAGGGAGCTTGAAGCCCCCCAGGTGGGAGGTGAGGGTACCATCAGGGTAGGGGGGTGAGGGCTCCACGTCCTCCTCAGAGTCTAGCAGGGTGTTGATGGGGCTGGGGGAATTGCAGCGGGCCGGGCTCATGCTCTCAGTGGTGCAGGCCTCTGCTACATTATCGTACATGTGTGTGGCCTCCACTATGGTGCGTTTCTCCACAACCTCCTTCAGGAAGGGCTGGAAGAGGTCTACCCTGTGAAGGCCTCCCACCACCCCTCCAGGCCCACACACTACTGTATTAAACCTGGCCTCGATCTCCCGGGCCAGCTCCTCCCCCTGGCTCACCTGCTCCCTGGCCGCCTCAGAGTCCGACAGCTCAGCCTGGCTCTCCCCCACCGCCAGCAGCTGCACGGGGATGATGTCCTGCACCTCACACAGGAACGCACACAGGGTCTCCATGGACGCCTTGCGCCTGGCCGAATACACTGCAATGTAGCCGTGCACCAGCCGGCTCTTCCGTAGGGCAAATGAGGAGTGGAAGGAGAGCAGGGAGAGGTCGATGGTGTGCCTCTGGGCCCCCACCGTGAGCTCTAGGAGCACAGACGTGCCACTGCTCAGGCTGGAGGCCGGCCGACAGTGCTGGGGCAGCAGGAGAGGAGAGAGGAGCTGCTCCACGTCATAATCGTCCCCACACATCAGGCACATGACTATCCGCAGGTCTGTCTCGGGTATGGGCTGGGAGTGAGAGTCTCTGAAGGAAGGGGGTAAAGGAGGGGAGCTGCTGCCTATGCTCCCAGGGGGCCTACGGCATTCTAAAAGACCTTTTAACACCTGGTTGATCTGCTTTTCGTTCACATTGCGTCCATAGCCCACCCCAGGGGAGGCGGGGTCTAGGTAACCACATTGTAGCTTCCCAGCCACCTGCTGCCCCTGGAGGATAAGTGTGTGAGCCGTCTCCCCCCCAATGTCCCTGACGGACCCTACCCCCCGTTTGGTGACTAGGAGAAGGTTCATGGGCAGCTGAAATAGACTGTTTTCCCTTCGGCCTAGCGTTGACTCTCTAAGCTTCTCAATGCTCTCCACAATGTAGGATAGTGACTCCATAGAGTTGTAGAGACACAGGACGCCATGGGGGGTGAAGGTAGGCGTATGGAAGGAATTGACCGGCAAACGCACGTTACCCTCTATGGGCCGGAGGGACAATTCATACATTTTCCCATCCAGCACGTACCGGTCGTCATTGGTGCACAAAGCCCTGATCTCATTGGCCAGTTCTCTACCCAGGCCATCTTTACCCAGAATGACCAGGTTTATCCGATCTGCGTTCCCGTCGCCCGGTTTATGGCTATCGAAGAAGGAGTATCGAGTGGGGAACTTGGAGGCTAGAACCTGTTCAATCTTACAGTCCACACAGTGGGGGCTATTTGGGCAGGTCTCCTTGGTGGGGTGGTAGACAAAGTGGATATGCTTGAGCACCAGAGCATCCCTCTCTGCCTGCAACTTCTGCAGGGCCTTGAACCTCTGCTCCTCCCCCAACACCTCCTGGATGGCCCCCATCTTCTCCTTACTGGGCTTGGCGTCTACCTCCAGCTCATAGAAGAGCTCTGAGTACTCCAGCAGCAGCTCCTGGAAGTCCTCCTTTGCTCGGTCGATGATCTCCTTCTGGTGCCTGTTGTAGATGTCTAGGTACTCTTGTTCTTCGAGCCACTGATAGAAGTCTTCATTCATGATGAAGCTGCGTGCCTCCTCCCAGGGTTTGCCTGCTGTGATGAAGGGAGAGGCACTGAGCTGCTCCTTGAACTCCCACCTCATCTCTGCCCGTTTGCGCTCGTTTCTCAGGTGCTCCAGGTGGCTCTCGTAAATCGTCTCGGCCACAGGGGTCTCCAGGAGATCCTGGGGAATCCTCTCATCATCCATCTTGTCTATGTGTGGCGTGGTCTCCCAGGGGGTGTCGTCCAACACAACGAACCAATGGGAGAAGTCCCGCTTGGTCTCCAGAACCTTCTGGACCCCGGACCAGCTCAGGTGGTCGATCTCGTCCAGCTCAGGGACTAGGGAACCCAGTGCCTGAGGCAGGGTGCTAAGATAGACCTTCCGCCTTCGCTCAATGTGTTCCTGTTTGAGCCTGTGGACGTGCTGCTGGAAGAGTTTCTTGGCTTTGGCCGTGCCCTCCAGGAAGACATACTCCTTGTACTCTGAGGAGGTCTGCATGCGCCGGTTGATGTTGGGCCACGTCTCATTGTGGTTCTTCACGATGCGGCTGACCAGCCATTCATAGCGGTCTTTAGCCGAGGCAATCTGCTGGCTCTGCTGCTTCAGGGCCTCAAAGTAGGGGATGATCTTGGGTTTGCCCCGGCCCTTGTCTATTAGCTGCACCAGGGTGAGGAAGGCCAGGTCTACGTTGACATTGGAGCGTGCGGATGTCTCCACCACCTGGAGGTTCTTCTTGGCCAGGGCGAAGGTGTGAGAGTCCTTGATGTAGCGCTCCACCCCCTCGTCGCACTTGGTGAGCACCAGAACCACTGGCTTCTTGTTCTTGGCTAGCTGATTGTAGAGATTAGTGATGAACTTCATCTGGTCGTCAAAGTTGCGGTTCATGCCCCTGCTGACGTCCACACAGAGGAGGAAGCCATCCACCATCAGCTTCCCCTCGGGCATCTGCTTCTGCTCAAAGTCCTGCTCCAGCCCAAGCTGGTCCGTGCAGAAGTACATCAGCTTCTCTGCAGAGGCCAGCTTGTTGGAGGCTGCCCTCTTGATGTAGGGCTGGAGGGCTGTGGAACGGTGCGGCTGGAACGTCTGGTCATCAATAAACTCTGTCTGCTCCACCACGTGCATTCTGCACTCTGGCCCCTCCTCCAGCACCCGCCCCGTTTCCCCCCAGAACAGGAAGTGGTCATTATTCACCACACGTCCCCCGAAGTCACTGGTGCTTAGCACGGAGGTGTGGTCAAGGTAAAAGTCGTCTGCGCTGGGACGGACAAAGCGGTTGCACAGGCAGGACTTGCCCACACCACACTGCCCCTTCTCTTTCTCTGTGCCGGACAGGCCCACCACGACCAGGTTGTAGGTGGGCGCCTTTGCATCTTGTTTTTTTGCCATCATCATCGAACGCAGACACTCATCCTGTCATGCCCACAAGCTCTAGGAAGGAGGCTGCCGGGTGGTCTTTCCATGCAAATATTCTTACTGGCCTTGGGTCTGACCCTACAAGAGAAGGAGAGAAAGAGAACAAATATATAAATAATATAAAAGACTGTGGGAAAGATTCAATGTCATTATTCAATGCATTATTTGGAGGGTGTTCTATGTTTTATTTAAATTACCACATTGTTGCTGTGTGATGTTAATAATGTTTAATCTGTGATCCCATGTCACCGCTGGATGTTTCCTGAAGAGATTGAGGTCAGAAGCAAAGCTGTTGGACTGCTACAAATTACTTAAGACAACTGCAGTACAGTAACTATTAACTGACACATTCCTTCACATTTAACCTATTTTTGACATTCTACTACCCACCATACTAAAAGTAGTTTCCTTAAGGCTTGTTTGCTATATGCTTCCCTGCTTTGTACATTTCAAATAGCAGAACAGGATCTTAGGTGTGGATACATAATTATCATCTCACATCTAGCAGTGTTGTCTCTAAGCCAGCAGCAGTTCTACTAGATATATGATATAGTTCTCACAAACCCACATACATAGAGAGAGGAGAGACAGGATAGAGAAATACTAATTGGGCAACTAGGGAAGCCCAAATGCCTTTTAAAAGGCTGCATAGAATGTTGGCTGCTTTCCTCTCCATAAAAAAAAGACTACGTTTTCCTCTGGTCCTGAAAAAAGACTCCACAGACAGATTGGAACGGCTGATGTAGCATCACTAATTATGATCTCAAATTGCATGTCTCGTCACATTTACCTAGATGTAATAGCTGTTCAATTTGGTATCATACTGTCTGGAGATATCACTTGCAGATGTTTCTTTCCATGCCCCTCACAATGTTCTCAGAGTAAGCACGTTCACCACTACACAACAGATCCTATTGGCAGAACACAGGCCTACAAATCATAAAGAGCTCCTATGGGTAGAACTGAATGAGGGAGATAACATTCATACCGTTTTGATAGGCAGGCCCTTTCTAAGCAGTCAGGCTCACAGGGAACAAGAACACCACCAGACAAAGCCCCAAAGCACTAAACACAGCTGTGTACAGTAAAACAACTCACAGTAATTCATCTACGTATTTAGTAAACACATTAAAACCACTGTTAATGATGAATGAATGGGGCTTTTGAGGCAGGGTTTGGAGAACACTTAATACCCACTGAATTGAGAAAGTCATAGAGAGGCAGTGTGAAGAGAGAACTGCCTGCAGAGACAAAGAGAAGAGTTCAAAGTCTATCACTGTCCGAGAAAGAGAGAGAATCCAGACACTGTAGATAATATATACACCACGACCACAGGTAGGACGGTTGTAGGTTTAATAGTAGAAAGGGGACAATAATATAAGGGATAAGAAATTACTGTGGAAAGCAAGTTCTATCTACCCAGACTCTGTTTACTGTAACACTACTGCGGTGCAAGCCTACTACATTGGGTGCATAACCAAGCGGCAGCACAAAAGAGATCATTATCAAAAGGAATGTCTTGTGTTTTGATATTTGCAGAGTAAAACATGCATCAAAAATGCATCACAAAGGAGGCTGGCTGAGAGATCCAGTACACCCAGTCTCTGTAACGAAGGGAGCCTGAGCCTGTGCCTGGGCTGCAGGTCGATAACGGGCTGGTTGGTGATAAGACCTGGGCACCCATGGTTAATTCATGGCACTACATCCTGCTGCAGGGCTCTGGGCTGGCCAGCAGTGATTAGCCGGAGATCAATGAGCCCTTCACATAGAACAAACACAGAGGGCACTAGAAGAGGAGCATTTTAGTCATTTTGCAGACACTCTTATCCAGAGCGACTTACAGTAGTAGTGCATTCATCTTAACGCTGGAATCCTTAATGGTGAAACAACCACGTCCGTTTGTGATATTGCAACAAAGAAGTTACTGAAAACAACAAACACAGTTTTTCCCCCTCAGACATCATTGAACGCGAGATAGAAGAGCACAATATGTACAACAATGTTTTTTGGACCATGCAGCACAACACTCCTCAGCTCGGCAACTATAACAATGGTGGTGGGGCGGCCAGTGGCACCGTTTCCCCCTACTGCGGATTACATATTTAAGATAGCTTGGTGAGACAACCACATATCACAGTCGTATTAAGTACATTTTTACCCAATAAAGAAGTTATCAGCAAAGTCAGTGCTAGTAGGACAAGTGAATTGAATTGTATTTATATTTTTGATGGGGCGGGGAATAAGACCGATGTCTTCCTTAAGATATTCTTTGAAGGGTGGGGTTTCAGACGTTTTCGGAAGATGGGCAGGGACTCTGCTGTCCTAGCATAAGGGGGGAGCTCTTTCCACCATTGGGGTGCCAGGACAGAGAATAGCTTTCACTGGGCTGAGGGGGAGCTGACCCCTGTAGGGCTTGAATGACCAAGAGACCAGAGGTGGCAGAACAGAGTGCTCGGGTTGGGGTGTAGGGTTTGAGCATAGCCTGAAGGTAGGAAGGGGCAGTTCCGCTTGCTGCTCCGTAGGCAAGCAGCCAGTGGACTGTGCTTCCTGTAAATGCAGGGCTGGGCATTGCCTCAGTCTCCTCAGTCCCCTTAACGGCGCTGCATGGTCAATCCGATGTCTGCATTGGCCAAGCAGTATTTACGGTGATATGGCTTCTGCAGAAGTCATGGCATTCATACTTCGTGTGCTTCGCGGAGCAGCGCAGAGCTGTTGAGCACAGCTGTTGTGAAGAAAGTTGTCAAGGAAGTGAGTTTGGGTTTATAAAGGACCTCCCGCCCTCACCTACCGTCAACCAATCATGTCAATGCTATACGGAGCCCTCCGAATTGTTGCAAAATTTGGGAGGCGCACGGCGATGTGGTACGGAGCTCAATTTGGCCTCTGCATGCCTCCGGAGGCTCCACAATTGCGTCATACCCTCCATACGGAGCCTCCGGCCACATTTTCAGATCAAGCATAAATTGGCTTTTAGCCATGCCCACTGCAGGGCCGTGCTCAGTTGATATAATGGAAGACAATACTGACAGGGCATAGAAATTGAGAGCATAGACAAATGCATTCCATGTGGAATAAAGAGCCATAACCATTCTAGTTTTTATCCAACCTCCAGTATAATGCTATCATCATCATCAGCAGGGTTAACTGGACCTTTACCTCAACACTGACCAGCTCCTGTCCAGACTAGGGAGCATCTTCTCAATTAGTTACATATTAAACTGGCCCGTGACCGCTTTGAGCTGAGCCTAATGATAGGCTAAAGGACAACAAGGCTGCCCTGCTTTCATCATCCCTGCCTGTCTATTTACTCACTGACCTGGTTCAGATCAGAGGCATCAGAACCCATTAGACAGACAACAGGCATTCCATTAGATGTACAGTATACATCAGTCCCCCATGTTATGTTACCACTGATAATAGTATAATCCACACTGATGACAATTCCTGGGCTGACCTGTTCCACCGTGTGTGGTAAACAGGTGGCACATAACACCTTGATGCAAATCTTGGCATATAGAAAAAATAAGGTAGGCTACGCTAAATATAAAACAGGGATCTGAAAGTGGTTGCTATGGCATGTTTTATAGTAGGGCGATTCTACGGTAACGGAATTGCGCTGAGACTCAGATTTTTCACTTAAAATGTATGCCATACAAAAACCATTGAACAAACCATACAACTGTATGCTGAAAGACTACTTTTAACAATTGACACTGAACATTTTACAAAAACACATTTACTGAAAGAACTGTGCAGATGCAAAGTTTGGTAACAGAACTTTGGTAAAATCTTCCCCTGTTTTTTGTGTCCACGTTTTCCAAAAACTCTGTTAAATATCTGTTTCCAATTAAGATTCAAAGATGTCTGCAGAAAGAATGAGGTGTAAGCTATGACATGACACATTGACTTTGAAAAAATCAGTTTTTTGTTATTGAACTACAGTAAGTGAAGTGGATTTACACCCGGTAACGGAATTTCATCATGGGTCCCTGATCTGTAATACACAGAAATGCATAATTATGGATATGAATGTCATTCTCTTCAGGTGATGTATCCTACACAAAGGTATAAATATGCAATATCCTACTTTTGATATTTGGGTTTTATTCTACACACTGGCTATTATTTTAATGAGCTCTGCCCCCGAACCGGACCAAATCTGAACCAATCATAGACGTCTATATTTCACAAGTTTGGAGATCCAAGTACAGCACACTAGAGCTAAGTAGAGTACAGTACAGACCTTTACATTAACCTTTTTAGCCACTTGTCTTTTTACTTGTCCGAAAACTCAGGTCACTTGTAACCCCCCAAAACAAAAACAGGTCTGTAACACCATGGGCCAAAAAGGTGACTGAAAATTGTGTTGTATGATGCAAGAAACCACTTTTAAAAAAATAACCTGCATTACTATCACTGGTATTGAAATGGAAGGCTACTGGTCTCTGATCCCATGTAGTATATGTCCTGAGCAAGGCACTTAACCCCCACAAAGTAAAATACTGCACTGATAGGCTACTATGTAAAACACATGTGGTCTGTAAACCCTCCATCTGGAAAGCTACTGGGTGTGCAGGGCTTTTTATCAAACTCTGCTCAAACACACCAGAGTCAGCTTATCAAGGTCCTGTTGAGCAGCTGATTTATTTTACAATGTGGTGTGTTCGAGCAGGGCTGGAGCAAAAGCCTGCACACCCAGTAGCTCTCCTGGACTGTCCAGGAGGAGGGTTGGCCACCCTGCAACATTACAATTACAACCAAATACTTTTTATGTCTTTATAACATATTTCCCTCATTCAATGAACCAGGGATCAAATGGCTAAGGTGTGCGAGGTAGCTAACTAAGATGTTTATCTATTTGTAAGGTTAAAATATTCAGTGTTCAGGGGAGATCTTGACAGCATAGGAGTTACTTTGTCAATTAGGCTATTCTAACACAATTTTTTAACTTTGTCATAATTACATGGCCAGTACTGAATAAAGGAGAATCCTAGCCAATTTTGAGCGCTTGAGACTTTTTTACAACCGGAGTAAAGGTTTTACAACCGGAGTATGCAACATTGTTTTCATCAACTGTGCACCCATAACAACTGCGTGTTGGCCATTTGCGGTTATACACGAGTGCCGGTGGAATAATGCATGCTAATGGATAAATAGTTAACTAGCGAGATATACACAATATGTTTTGAATTGGCTATTGGCTGGTTATCTACAGTAGTTAGTCTGTTGTATATCATTTTACCCGTTGCGCAAATGTCTCTTTCTCTCTCGCTTTCCTCTGGCAACGGCCCACTGGCACAGACGCAGGTGATGTACACACCATGACCTTTTCCAGGATTTTCATTACTGACCAAAAATGTGCTATAGCTGGGCAAATAACTAATCATCAATAATTATCAACAAATGTGCAAACGTGGCTATGCTCACTTTGATCTAAAAAATGCACCTCGCGACTGCATGATTGAAAGACCACTTGTGCCTGTCAATTCAGGCCTACAATAATTATACTCCGATGCACTCTGCAGAGATTGGGTGGACAGTGAGTAAAACATCGCATCCGGAGGACACTTTGATCCAATTCTGATCAGAGTAGCCCAATTGTTTGATATTGTGATTTTTGCGTGATTGTTTTCACTTGTCCATTCGGACAACTTAAATCTATAATCTGCTTGTCCAACATTTGTTTTTACTTTGCCCCGGGCAAGCGTTAATGTTGACCCCTGCAGTACAGCAGAGTAGAGTTCAGTACAGCAGAGTAGAGTTCAGTACAGCAGAGTAGAGTTCAGTACAGCAGAGTAGAGTTCCGTACAGCAGAGTAGAGTTCCGTAAAGCAGAGTAGAGTTTAGTTCAGTACAGCAGAGTAGAGTTCAGCACAGCAGAGTAGAGTTTAGTACAGTACAGCAGAGTAGAGTTTAGTACAGTACAGCAGAGTAGAGTTCAGCACAGCAGAGTAGAGTTCAGCACAGCAGAGTAGAGTTCAGTACAGCAGAGTAGAGTAGAGTTCAGTACAGTACAGAAGAGTAGAGTTCAGTACAGCACAGCAGAGTAGAGTTCAGTACAGCACAGCAGAGTAGAGTTCAGTACAGCAGAGTAGAGTTCAGCACAGTTCAGTAGAGTATTTCAGTACAGTAAAGTAGAGTATAGTTCAGTACAGTACATTAGTGTACTCAACTCTAATGTGCTCTACTGTGTACTGTACTCTACAGTACTGTACTATACTCTGATTTTCTTTACTGTACTGAACTCTACAGTAAAGTACTAACTTGTGAACTCAACTGTGGTTTGTGACTACTATAATTTCCCATTGTAGCCAATTAAATTGCAGAAATTCAGTTTCCGCTTTTTCTGATAATTCCGTTACCGACTTGGTGACGAAATTTTGAGTTTTAATCACTTAATTCATAAACAAAATGTATATCAGTAAAAACACTAACTAATTGATAGGTCTACCTTTACTTGTCAGTTCTCCCTCATGAGGGAGAGAAATTTGAAAATATATTAAAGATATGTGGGTTTTTGGTACATCATTTCTTAAAATTACAGAAGGCAGAAAAATGTATCCAAAATGAAATATAACTGTCGATACTAGTTGGCAGGGTTCAACATTGTGTTTTGATGTATTTCTGATAACTTTCAATATTTAAGCCAAAATTACACAGAAAAGACGCCATTAATGGAGTCAAAATCTGCACGCGAGAGTAGAGAGCATCAATTCACATACACTGCGTAGCGTATGCCAACTTAATTGTCACGATAATCCATAATAAACAGTTGTATTTGTTATGTTTGCTATGTAGCCCTTGTGAATTATTTGTGTGTGTTCCTTTTGTCTCACCTTAAATGTCCTACGGGAGCCACCGTACCTGCCTCCTGTTATGTTGGCTCAAGAATGTGAGGAGAGTTGTAGCTAATACACCCCAGCAGTTTATAAAGAATAGCTAGTCTCGTTCTTTCTACATACACAGCATTCTCTCTTGAACGGAGTTCCTCACGTTTCCCAGCTGTAGCCTGCCTAGGCTATATGTCTGTGCTCGAAATCAACAAAGGTAGGCATAAAGTTATTGTTTTCAAATATGTATTATTGGCACTGGCAGCTAAACGTATCAACCCTAAATAGACACTTGTAACTATACATGTCACAATTCCAGACGTAACAATGCACAAACAGTCTATTTTCTGGCAATTTATCCGCAAACTTTACCAGCATTGCTTCACGAAGACGAGAGCAAATTAGACTTGCTTTCTAATTTGAAGCACATTACGAGTTTGACGGCGTTGACGCTCGCGGCCTATCTGTTTTCTGTCGTTCACCACCGTGCATTCTAATTCCAGCGTGTACAAGCTCATTCACTTGCGTAAAAAATTTGTTTGGGCTTTATTCTGCTAGATGTTTTCTAACACCCTTTTTCCATCTGTTTGACCAGAAATCAAAGCCTTTGCTTATTCCTAATTTTTGGGATGGAAAATGTATATACATTTAATTTCTAAAAGATAAGACTCTTAGCTTTCATTTAACACCCAATTTGGCATGCTCCTATGAACTTCACATGTTTGTGCTCATTGATCCTTTTGCATAGAAATGACCAGTAGCAACATGCTGGAGTGCCATGGGAAAGGCTACATTAACAAATAACCACGACAGCTGCAGTGACCACACAGATTAGACCCACATGCACTAAACATGTAAACACACACACACATCATCATGCACTCATTTGGGTCAGGTGTATTGACTAAGTTAGCCTGGCCTGTTGGTTTATGACGAATTGAGCGAGTCACTGGTGTAAATTAAGGGACCTCTCCTATAGTTTCCCCTCAGGACTGAGGACCAGCCATCCCAACTGTTCAGCAGGTGCCCAGAGATGTGCTGCTAACATCTGCTTGACTTGTCCCAGCTGCACGTTTCCAAGCTCTTCCTTGATAGCCAAAAGGATTACTGCCGCAATACTTGAGAGCGGTATTTCAGCAAAATGTTCAGCAACAACCTCCACAAGAATGCCAAACAAAACAGTTGTGATGCAATTTTTCCTGTTTTCCGAGCTGCTCTAGTGACAGGCCAATGATAGGTGAGGTAAACAACTAGAACTATCTAAACTGTTGTTAATAACACAGAGATTAAGGAAAATAGCCACTGATACATTAGCATGCTAAATGACAATAACTGCCATTACCATAAACAATTTCAGAAACTGTTAGTGGGTAAACAGAAACTATGAAATAAATCAAACTATTGCCTTGAGGCTTTACCTTAAGCTTACCTGCAAGAGTACATACGACACAATAGATTACCAAGCTATCTGTAAGGGACAGAATGTACAGTGCTAGCTAAATACTATCCAGCTTCAGTTTGTCCAGCCAGAGACAGTGTTCCAGTGCAGCCTGAGGCCTCTCTGTGTGTCTAGTGCGCATGTCCTGCCACATACCCACTGCTAGCTCCTGGTTGAAGGGGATAGGTTAGGGCCTGCATTCTATCTACCTCTGACACCAGAAATACATGGAGGAGCGAGCGGGTCAGCCGGGGGTGGGGGAGGGGTGCGCTAGGTCAGAGACCTGGGTCATGTGAGCTGTTCTCCTCCCCTCAGGGTTGAGGGTGGGGCTATGCCTTGCGAGGCGCATCACTTCCTCCATAATCAGAAGCACAGGAACGATAGGGACCTGTGCTGCAGAGTGGTCACCAGGGTGTGAAGTTTACTAACATGCGTGTCAGAGGGCAGTGGAGGAAGAGACGGCCTTAACTAGCCAGAGGGCCAAGCCCACAGGATCCAAGCATTCCAATGGTTCATTACAGGGCTTTAGCCAGAGACTGTCAACAAAGCCTGACTCTGAGCCTGAGACTAGTGGGTCTTCTCAGGCCTGTCAAATAACCCATAGCCCTGAGAACCAACTGCCATGAGAACTAAGACAATGTTAGCCTAAGCCTATGTATGTAAGGCATACATCTTTATGAGCTGTGCCTGATTGTTAAGAGGGAAACAATTATTCAGTGCACACTGACTAGATTGTGCATAAAGGAAACATGTAAGAGAAAACTCTCTGGCAGTGTTTTCTGAGAAAGAGCTGACGCTGTTTTCATATATCCGGGGGCTGGGGGTTGTCATTGTCAATACCATATTTCATAAAATAATCATAACCTCTGTGATGGTGATGATGACAGAGCACTGCAGCAGAGGTAAACCCCTTACTGAGAATGATGCCTTCTCTGGGCCCATCTCTCCCTCTCCCACAGCCTGCTCTAATGCACTGCTAACAGCCAAACTACTTCACATCCATCCATCTTCTCCCCCTGCTTCCTTCCCCCTCTCCCTCTTGCCCTCGATCTCTCTCCACCTTTTACTTGAACTCTCTCATCCGCTCCATACATCTCTCTCCTCCTCCTCTCCCTCATCTTATCCCCTCCTCTTTCGCTCTCTCTCTTCTTCTTCCGTCTTTCTCAGGAGACCTGCCTTCCATTAGTGAGGGCATAGGGGAAGAGAACTCTCACACGGACACCACTTCCTGCCTAGGCGAGATTCTCCCATAGAGAATGGGTGGAGGGAAGAACGGAGGGTGTGGAGAGAAGGGAGAGATGATACATTCAGAGTGTGTGTCTGATGACAGCTCTGCATAACCAGAACAGAGAATGTACTCCCTGTGTGCTATCGTAATCTGCTTCAACATAATGGTCATGGATTCTCTCCACACACACACACATACCACACTTATGCAGTGCAACACAAACAAATGCACTGTAATAACATTAATAAAGTGACACAAGCACAAATAAACAAAAACAGAAATCATTAGCCTCTTTCACTAATGCAATGAATCCATCTTCCATTTACCAACAGGAAGTGTACACAAACACTGTTTCTATCACTAATGCAGTGTACACATGCAAACACTAAAACAAACCACAGACTACTTTTCCAAATATAGCACACACAAATTGTTCCTAGTAAACAAACATGTACCACTAAAACTCAGCACAGGTCAGGTATTCACAAATTCCGGAGGTCACCATTGTACTATTGTCATGATATTCTCTTAACCGTCAGACACACACACACACACAGAGCAAGAGAGAGACATAACACACACACACACACACACACACACTTGACTCCGATGTCATTGCAGTACACACACATCACATGGGCAGCAATCCAGGCGGGATGGTCAGATCTCAGTGGGATTACACACACTCTGGATTACCAGGGCTCTTTTCATTGTCACATTTCCTGGATCACAGCATATATTAGTATGATATGATGCTCTGCTCACGTAACATGGAACATCAAGCCAGAGATCTGCTGCCCAAATCCCCTTAGGATGCTCTGTCAAACCACTGGATAACACACACAAAAGCTCTGTAATGCTTTAACACTCCTTAATAAAACAGGCCTGTAATACATCAAATCCTTGCAGGGTTCACAGTGGAGTTCTCTGCAGTGGCTTTTCTCCCAGCTAGCAGTTTGTTTACTAGCTGAGTACTGTGGGACCTTTGCCAGACCAAAGTCCAGCAGCTATTTCATTGGGCTCTACCCTGCCATGATCCCCTGTCACACAAGACACCACACTGTGAGGTCATTTCCTTTTCCTCCCTGCCTGGGGCATGAGAGATAGAGTTGGTGTTTGGGCAGGCCACTGTGTTCTTATGTAGTGAGAGATGGAAGGAGAGGGGGGAATAATAAAAAGGGGGGGGGGGAACATAAAGGAGAAAATTGCTTTGTTTCAGAGCAGGAGATAAAAAGGAAAGAGTCCTAGAGAGAAAAATATAGTTAATGTTTGGTTAAACATGGAGAGAAAAGCAGAGAGAGGCGTAGAGAAGGACGAGGGGGAGATGATGACTGTTGCACAGTAGGAGGGAGAGGGGGAGAGAATGACTGTTGCACAGCAGGAGGGAGAGGGGGAGGGAATGACTGTTGCACAGCAGGAGGGGGAGGGGGAGGGAATGACTGTTGCACAGCAGGAGGGAGAGGGGGAGGGAATGACTGTTGCACAGCAGGAGGGGGAGGGAATGACTGTTGCACAGCAGGAGGGATAGGGAATGACTGTTGCACAGCAGGAGGGGGAGGGAATGACTGTTGCACAGCAGGAGGGTGAGGGGGAGAAAATGACTGTTGCATAGCAGGAGGGTGAGGGAATGACTGTTGCACAGCAGGAGGGGAAGGGGGAGAGAATGACTGTTGCACAGCAGGAGGGAGAGGGGGAGGGAATGACTGTTGCACAGCAGGAGAGAGGGGGAGGGATAGAGGAAAAGGAAGGTGTCATCGATGGAAATGATAGAGAAACCATTGTTTGGTTAACACAGAGAGAAGCAGAGAGTAGGGCTGGGCGATATGGCCTAAAACTCTTATCTCCATGTTTTCAAATTTATGGGCGATTCACGATATATATGTAGATTTTTAAAATGTTTTCTCTAAATAAGCTTTGTTGTACAATTAAAGGTCAAATACACTGCATTTAAAACAGTCAGCAATAATCGAATGAATTCAGAGCTCGTGAAATTATACCTTGGCTGAATAGCCTTCCACAACCATAAGACCCACTAATAATTTTATCAAAATAGTTATACGTGCTTATTTTTTTGCAATAACCACTGATCTGGCTTTCAGGTCTGTCTATAAAAATGCCCTTTTTGATATAAATTTAACCAGAACCATGTATAATGCACATTCACTAAAAATGTAGCAGGCATTGCATTAAATACCATAATTGGTTAAAGAAAATTGTGATGAATTAAAAAGTATACCAGTTTCATTTAAGGACCAAAGGATTGACAGCCGTCCCATATAGATTGCAATATAGTTGGGAAGAGATTTTTGACGTACCGATTCCATGGCAAATGGTTTATGAACTGATACGCAAAACGACGCCGGATTCAAAACGTATAATTTTTCAATTAAAATTATTATACAAAATTATTTCTACCAATAGAATATTATTTATATAGGGGATACAATCTTCACAGCTCTGCAGATTTTGCTGCGAAGAGACAATCATTAGATCATTTGTTTTGGAAGTAGAGGCCTAAGTGTTGTTGTTCACTAGTTTACTCCAATTAGGGGAGGGGTGGTGGGGTTGGAAAGTAATAAAGGAAAATATATATTTTTTAAAGGATACGTATATATATATATATATATATATATATATTTATGTGTATGTACAGTGGCTTGCGAAAGTATTCACAACCCCCCCTGGCATTTTTCCTATTTTGTTGCCTTACAACCTGGAATTACATTTTTGGGGGGGTGTTTTATCATTTGATTACACAACATGCCTACCACTTTGAAGATGCACAATATTTTTTATTGTGAAACAAACAAGAAATAAGATTAAAAAACTGAAAACTTGAGCGTGCATAACTATTCACCCCCCCCCAAGTCAATACTTTGTAGAGCCACCTTTTGCAGCAATTACAGCTGCAAGTCTCTTGGGGTATGTCTCTATAAGCTTGGCACATCTAGCCACTGGGATATTTGCCCATTCTTCAAGGCAAAACTGCTTCAGCTCCTTCAAGTTGGATGGGTTCCGCTGGTGTACAGCAATCTTTAAGTCATACCACAGATTCTCAATTGGATTGAAGTTTGTGCTTTGACTAGGCCATTCCAAGACATTTAAATGTTTCCCCTTAAACCACTCGAGTGTTGCTTTAGCAATAGGCTTAGGGTCATTGTCCTGCTGGAAGGTGAACCTCCGTCCCAGTCTCAAATCTCTGGAAGACTGTTTCCCTCAAGACTTTCCCTTCGATTCCTTCGATTCTGACCAGTTTCCCAGTCCCTGCCATTGAAACACATCCCCACAGCATGATGCTGCCACCACCATGCTTCACTGTAGGGATGGTGTTCTCGGGGTGATGAGGTGTTGGGTTTGCGCCAGACATAGCTTTTTCCTTGATGGCCAAAAAGCTCAATTTTAGTCTCATCTGACCAGAGTACCATCTTCCATATGTTTGGGGAGTCTCCCACATGGTTTTTGGCGAACACCAAACGTGTTTGCTTATTTTTTTCTTTAAGCAATGTTTTTATTTTGGCCACTCTTCCGTAAAGCCCAGCTCTGTGGAGTGTACGGCTTAAGTGGTCCTATGGACAGATACTCCAATCTCCGCTGTGGAGCTTTGCAGCTCCTTCAGGGTTATCTTTGGTCTCTTTGTTGCCTCTCTGATCAATGCCCTCCTTGCCTGGTCCGTGAGTTTTGGTGGGCGGCCCTCTCTTGGCAGGTTTGTTGTGGTGCCATATTCTTACAATTTTTAAATAATGGATTTAATGGTGCTCCGGTGGATGTTCAAAGTTTTGGATATTTTTTTATAACATCTGTACTTCTCCACAACTTTGTCCCTGACCTGTTTGGAGAGCTCCTTGGTCTCCTTGGTGCCGCTTGCTTGGTGGTGCCCCTTGCTTAGTGGTGTTGCAGACTCTGGGGCCTTTCAGAACAGGTGTACAGTGCTATGAAAAAGTATTTGCCCCCTTTCTAATTTTCTCTACTTTTGCATACAGTGGGGAAAAAAAGTATTTAGTCAGCCACCAATTGTGCATGTTCTCCCACTTAAAAAGATGAGAGAGGCCTGTAATTTTCATCATAGGTACACGTCAACTATGACAGACAAAATGAGGAAAATAAATCCAGAGAATCACATTGTAGGATTTTTTATGAATTTATTTGCAAATTATGGTGGAAAATAAGTATTTGGTCAATAACAAAAGTTTCGTCAATACTTTGTTATATACCCTTTGTTGGCAATGACACAGGTCAAACGTTTTCTGTAAGTCTTCACAAGGTTTTCACACACTGTTGCTGGTATTTTGGCCCATTCCTCCATGCAGATCTCCTCTAGAGTAGTGATGTTTTGGGGCTGTCGCTGGGCAACACGGACTTTCAACTCCCTCCAAATATTTTCTATGGGGTTGAGATCTGGAGACTAGCTAGGCCACTCCAGGACCTTGAAATGCTTCTACTGAAGCCACTCCTTCGTTGCCAGGGCGGTGTGTTTGGGATTATTGTCATGCTGAAAGACCCAGCCACGTTTCATCTTCAATGCCCTTGCTGATGGAAGGAGATTTTCACTCAAAATCTCACGATACATGGCCCATTCATTCTTTCCTTTACACGGATCAGTCGATCCTGGTCCCTTTGCAGAAAAAACAGCCCCAAAGCATGATGTTTCCACCCCATGCTTCACAGTAGGTATGGTGTTCTTTGGATGCAACTAAGCATTCTTTGTCCTCCAAACACGGTGAGTTGAGTTTTACCAAAAAGTTATATTTTGGTTTCATCTGACCATATGACATTCTCCCAATGATCTTCTGGATCATCCAAATGCACTCTAGCAAACTTCAGACGGGCCTGGACATGTACTGGCTTAAGCAGGGGGGGAAACGTCTTGCACTGCAGGATTTGAGTCCCTAAGCGGCGTAGTGTGTTACTGATGGTAGGCTTTGTTACTTTGGTCCCAGCTCTCTGCAGGTCATTCACTAGGTCCCCCCCGTGTGGTTCTGGGATATTTGCTCACCGTTCTTGTGATCATTTTGACCCCACGGGGTGAGATCTTGCGTGGAGCCCCAGATCGAGGGAGATTATCAGTGGTCTTGTATGTCTTCCATTTCCTAATAATTGCTCCCACAGTTGATTTCTTCAAACCAAGCTGCTTACCTATTGCAGATTCAGTCTTCCCAGCCTGGTGCAGGTCTACAATTTTGTTTCTGGTGTCCTTTGACAGCTCTTTGGTCTTGGCCATAGTGGAGTTTGGAGTGTGACTGTTTGAGGTTGTGGACAGGTGTCTTTTATACTGATAACAAGCTCAAACAGGTGCCATTAATACTGTAACGAGTGGAGGACAGAGGAGCCTCTTAAAGAATAAGTTAGAGGTCTGTGAGAGCCAGAAATCTTGCTTGTTTGTAGGTGACCAAATACTTATTTTCCACCATAATTTGCAAATAAATTCATTAAAAATCCTACAATGTGATTTTCTGGAATTTTTTTTCTCAATTTGTCTGTCATAGTTGACGTGTACCTATGATGAAAATTACAGGCCTCTCTCATCTTTTAAGTGGGAGAACTTGCACAATTGGTGGCTGACTAAATACTTTTTTTCCCCCACTGTATTTGTGATACTGAATGTTATCAGATCTTCAACCAAAACCTAATATTAGATAAAGGGAACATAAGTGAACAAATAACACAACAATTACATATTTATTTCATAAACAAAGTTATGCAACACCCAATTCCCCTGTGTGAAAAAGTAATTGCCCCCTTACACTCAATAACTGGTTGTGCCACCTTTAGCTGCAATGACTCCAACCAAATGCTTCCTGTAGTTGTTGATCAGTCTCTCACGTCGCTGTGGAGGAATTTTGGCCCACTCTTCTATGCAGAACTGCTTTAACTCAGTGATGTGTGGGTTTTCAAGCATGAACTGCTCGTTTCAAGTCCTGCCACAACATCTCAATTGGATTAGGTCTGGACTTTGACTAGGCCATTCCAAAACTTCAAATGTGTTGCTTTTTAGCAATTTTCATGTAGACTTGATTGTGTGTTTTGGATCATTGTCTTGCTGCATGACCCAGCTGCGCTTCAGCTTCAGCTCACAGACGGATGGTCTGACATTCTTCTGTAGAATTCTCTGATACAGAGCAGAATTCATGGTTCCTTCTATTAAGGCAAGTCGTCCAGGTCCTGAGGCAGCAAAGCATCCCCAAACCATCACACCACCACCACCATGCTTGACCTTTGGTATGATGTTCTTACTGTGGAATGCAGTGTTTGGTTTTCCCAAGGCATAATGGGACCCATCTCGTCCAAAAAGTTGACTCAAGTTTGCCAAAAAGCACCTGGATGATCATCAAGACTCTTGGAAGAATGATCTATGGACAGATGATTCAAAATTATAACTTTTTGGACGACATGTTTCCAGTAATGCCTGGCGAAAACCAAACTCTGCATTCCACAGTAAGAACATCATACCAAAGGTCAAGCATGGTGATTAGATTGCACACAGGTGGAAGTGATGCAGACAATTACATTGATGGAAGTTACAATCTACAGTGGGGAGAACAAGTATTTGATACACTGCCGATTTTGCAGGTTTTCCTACTTACAAAGCATGTAGAGGTCTGTAATTTTTATCATAGGTACACTTCAACTGTGAGAGACGGAATCTAAAAAATTCAGAAAATCACATTGTATGATTTTTAAGTAATTCATTTGTATTTTATTGCATGACATAAGTATTTGATCACCTACCAACCAGTAAGAATTCCGTCTCTCACAGACCTGTTAGTTTTTCTTTAAGAAGCCCTCCTGTTCTCCACTCATTACCTGTATTAACTGCACCTGTTTGAACTCTTTACCGGTATAAAAGACACCTGTCCACACACTCAATCAAACAGACTCCAACCTCTCCACAATGGCCAAGACCAGAGAGCTGTGTAAGGACATCAGGGATACAATTGTAGAACTGCACAAGGCTGGGATGGGCTACAGGACAATAGGCAAGCAGCTTGGTGAGAAGGCAACAACTGTTGGCGCAATTATTAGAAAATGGAAGAAGTTCAAGATGACGGTCAATCACCCTCGGTCTGGGGCTCCATGCAAGATCTCACCTCAAGGGGCATCAATGATCATGAGGAAGGTGAGGGATCAGCCCAGAACTACATGGCAGGACCTGGTCAATGACCTGAAGAGAGCTGGGACCACAGTCTCAAAGAAAACCATTAGTAACACATTACGCCGTCATGGATTAAAATCCTGCAGCGCACGCAAGGTCCCCCTGCTCAAGCCAGCGCATGTCCAGGCTCGTCTGAAGTTTGCCAATGACCATCTGGATGATCCAGAGGAGGAATGGGAGAAGGTCATGTGGTCTGATGAGACAAAAATAGAGCTTTTTGGTCTAAACTCCACTCGCCATGTTTGGAGGAAGAAGAAGGATGAGTACAACCCCAAGAACACCATCCCAACCGTGAAGCATGGAGGTGGAAACATCATTCTTTGGGGATGCTTTTCTGCAAAGGGGACAGGACGACTGCACCGTATTGAGGGGGAGGATGGATGGGGCCATGTATCGCGAGATCTTGGCCAACAACCTCCTTCCCTCAGTAAGAGCATTGAAGATGGGTCGTGGCTGGGTCTTCCAGCATGACAACGACCGAAACACACAGCCAGGGCAACTAAGGAGTGGCTCCGTAAGAAGCATCTCAAGGTCCTGGAGTGGCCTAGCCAGTCTCCAGACCTGAACCCAATAGAAAATCTTTGGAGGGAGCTGAAAGTCCGTATTGCCCAGCGAAAGCCCCCGAAACCTGAAGGATCTGGAGAAGGTCTGTATGGAGAAGTGGGCACAAAAATCCCTGCTGCAGTGTGGGCAAACCTGGTCAAGACCTACAGGAAACGTATGATCTCTGTAATTGCAAACAAAGGTTTCTGTACCAAATATTAAGTTCTGCATTTCTGATGTATCAAATACTTATGTTATGCAATAAAATGCAAATTAATTACTTAAAAATCATACAATGTGATTTTCTGGATTTTTGTTTTAGATTCCGTCTCTCACAGTTGAAGTGTACCTATGATAAAAATTACAGACCTCTACATGCTTTGTAAGTAGGAAACCCTGCAAAATCGGCAGTGTATCAAATACTTGTTCTCCCCACTGTATCTGCAACATTAAAGCTGATCTCCCCCTAATTAAAAAAATTATAATACAAAAAATACAAAAATAACGTAGCAGGCATTATAAAAAATTAACACCGGTCTAATAAACAATCTCTCAAGCACCACGTGCTAGTGAGTAGCCAGCTATTATTTATATTTCACGTTTAGCCAACTTGGATCAAGGTTTCATTTCACAAGCTCTGAATTCAGCTAACAAGGCAAAACAGTTGATTGTTATGAACACAACCTTCTGTCTGTCTCCAACTGTTTTAACAGCATGCTAGCCTGTCCACTTTGTTCAGATGTTCAAATCAAGTGGCCTACCTTATGTCTCAGAATGAGAACGAGTTGTCAATTCCTTATATAATTGTGTTATGCTTATTGCACATTTCTAAAACACAGACTAAACAGCTAGTATAACAATCTTTGTTTGACTAAAACGTTGCTAGCTATACGTGGTACCGTAATGCGCGCGTGACAAACTGAACATACATTTTCCAGAATGAATGTTCATTGGTACGTCCATTTTAGTAGTGTCTGCTCTGCTCGAAATTTGAGGAGTTGAAACATAAACAGGGTATGGTTCGAAAGGTTACCTTCTCCTCTATTACAGTAAAATAATGTCTCTGTGTGTTTCGGTGTCCATATGACTGATTCGGTTGGACCAAACCTCAAATACAAATAGCGAGTTGAAACTGGTGTAAATGGGAAGGTGCACAGCACAGCAGGAGCGAACGAGATGAATAAGACATGAGAACAAGCAGACATAAACGTTGATAAAAATATATATATTCTGCGACACAGGCACTTGGAATATCGCGCAAAAACATACAAACATATATATCGCCCAGCCCTAGCAGAGAGGGAGGGAGAGGGTTAATAGTCTACGAGAGAGAGAGAGGGGAAAATGAGGTAGAGACTGAGCAGGGCAGATCAAGATGATGTCACATAGTTTAACCCTTCCAAAGCATCAGGGGGCCTCTTCGATAACACAACTAAAATTAACGCGTCAGGAACATGCACGATGACAGCTATTAATCCCACAGACCCACCCACACAACACATTCTATAATGATGAGGCCTTCCCTCTCCGGCCACACACCACGTCTGTGAGTAGAGGAGTGCCAGGGCGAAAGCGTTGGTTTAGCCACGAGGCGACTCTCTACAACGACAGCCCGACGACCTTCAGCTGACATTATCCCACTGCATACTGCGCCCGTTAAACATGCTACCCACCATCCTCTGGGCAGTGTGTGTTTAAAACACAGCATTCCTATTCACTCAAATTGCCCATGCCGACATGGTAAAAGAGGTTTGAGCTACAACAACATCAGCAGCTGCAATACATCAGCAGGTCAGAGAGACATGACTGTCTGTTCTCCGGGACAAAGAGTCATTTGTAGGCCTCTCTCTCTCCTAGCAGAGCTGCGAGTCTTCCTACCTAACCTTACAACCCCAGTCCCTGTCAGACGAGCAGAGACGCTGGGCTGGCATTAGCACACATCTGATCTCACTCTGGAGTAAAGGGGTTGTCGGCAAAACGCAGTGTGAAGAGACACCTTATACAGCAATCGTCCAAGCTAAACTCAATACACGGAGTGCAAACAAACAGGCACAGATAAATAATAATGCACACTCACATAGAAAACGTGGTCCTCTGTAGCGCAATCTGTAGCTCAATTGGTAGAGCATGGCGCTTGTAACGCCAGGGTAGTGGGTTCGATCCCCGGGACCACCCATACATAAAAATGTATGGGCACATGACTGTAAGTCGCTTTGGATAAAAGTGTCTGCTAAATGGCATATAATTTAATAATATTAAAAAATTTGTACAAAAGAGAGACACACACACACAGAGAGAGAGAACAGTAAATACCCCAGCATCCCCCTCCTCCTTTTGGGTAGCTATATCTCCCCATCTAGATGCCAGTCGCCCACAGGATTGTCAGAGCTTTGCAGGCTAATTGCTTGTGTAATTGGTCTGACAACACAGGTGTTGTAGAGGGGGTGTACCTCTATACCCCCCACAATGCTGAGGCTCTGCTTACATCTGAACCAATGTCAAACGCTAACCTCAGACCTGCTGATCCACATCTAATGCTAACCCAAACTATTAGCAGCAGAGATGTCAAACTGAAACAGAGTCGGGGCTAATGAGAGCTGTCAGGGGCATTTCCCAGCTGGTTCGAGAAAAGAAAGCTGCTGAAATATTATGATTAGCTTAGTGCATTCCTGCCAGAATGACTTGTATCGCTAGGCGGTTTTCACAAAGTGTCCATGCATATTCACCACAGCACACGCACAGCTGCTATCTAGGTTAGGAGTCTTACTAAGCAGTAATCTGCCTGGACCTGGAACCTACAACCTTTTATGGGAACCAAACAGGTGTTGTGAAGTCCTGGGGGAGGCTTTATAGAGTAACACCAATGAGAGAGCTCTGTACCCAATACCCATAGCTAGGTGACAGATGGCCTTCACACACACACACACAGATTCACACATACACTCATGGCACACCATATGCTCCAGCAAAGATACCCGAGATTCACACTTGCTCACACACAAGCCCCCACACAACTATCATGCCCTCTACTTAAAATGGGAGCGTTTTAGATCAAGTGTATTATCAAGAGAAACGTTCATGCACTACTGAATCCTGAGACCAAGGGTGAAAGTAATGCGGTACGGTCTGGTACGGCGTCCCAGCAAAAGAGATAGTGAGAGTACGCAGTACCGGTAAAACATGAGCTTATCACAATAATTCAAACAAAATGTCAAGAAAACTGTAGGCTATTACACCATTATTTGTCATTACCGTATGTCAGAGGCATGAAAAATGAGAGAATGGACTTGAAAACGTGTGGTATAGCCTACGCTCCAAATTGCGATGTGGTTCGACGAGAACACTGACATTTTGCAAAGGCAGAGATGAGTGGCTGACAAAGAGACGCGAGGACAGCAGTGGAGGCATTCATTCTGGCCTCATGACAATCGCCAAATGTAATTACACTTTTTGGTGTTTTGTGTAACAGATGTCTCTTTCCATTCACCACTGTTTGAAGGCTGGAAATGCTATTGAATTCATAGGGATTCTAAATATAACTCTATGTTTAGGTCCCACGGCTGGCCAGCCCATTAGGCAGCCACCTAGGGCGCCAGTTTTACTAGGGCGGCATTTTCCGAGCTAAACTGATCCAAGACGCATCTCCAACAACACATAGCACCTCACATTATTCAGCCCAAAAACAATCATAACTTCTCTCACCCAGTGGCATGAGGGCTATTTAGGTGAGGGCTGATGCCGTACCATGATAAGCAGTGCCCACTTTGCCAAAGGTAGGGGAGCAAAATATTTAGCTTGTCCATGCCTCTCCAGGGTGCTGTTGGAGAGACGCAACGCTGGGGGCGCTCCACCAACGCTCCATCAAAATCATTTAAGATACATGACTTAGCCTACAGTAGAAAGGAGTAGTAGCCTATGTGTTTTTTCTGAAGACCAAAGGTATTACAGTCACGAGACAGACACTTTTTAAATCATTAACTTATTAATGAGGAGAGAGAGTGCAGGAGAAAGTCAACTAAAAAGGCAAGTGGACAGACATCAGCTTTGGAGCAGCTGCGGCATACTCAAACTGAGGTGGACTGAAAATGGTGCTGAAAGTTAATTAATTTAAACAATTGTCTTCATTTTAATTAGACTTCACTACAACAGGGCTTTGTTGGAGTCTATTTCTTCCTATTAAAAATAAATAAGGGGTAGGCCTACCTGTTTGACAGACGCAATTATGCTATCCATAGATTCATTCAAATATTCAGCTATTTTATTGAGATATGGTGTCTTTTGTGTATGGTATAGGAGAGGACACCAAGAGGCTGGATCCAAGAGGTGGAAATTATAATGGTCCAACGTCCAACGCTTCATTAGAGGTGATGCTTAAGAGATCATGAGTGGCTACAATTGAATTGTTAGTCTGGTTCAATTGCATGGTTACACAGGGTGTGATTGTGATTACAGGTGGGGGAAAGCTTTGGACACTGAGCCTTGCGTTTCAACTAGCCGGCGAACTCTTCCAACAAAATATGACACTTGTGAAATGGAATAACATCAAACTCAGGGAGCTCCAAGACCTTCTTGCTAGACAAAACATGCCTTATTCAGAATGGGTACGTTCTTGGTATTATATTAATATAGATATTTATATTAATGTTGTTTACCATTTCAGGTCAGAGACATGCGCCTGCGTTAAAACCTTCCAATTGGAGATATGGTCAAGAACTACTTCAAACAGCTGGACAGCTTTCTTTCACATCAGGTAAACCATAGGTTGCAATTTTTTGTCAACTGTGTTTAAAATAAACAATTGAGAGGGGTGGAGTAGACCTAGCCTATACCAATGGTGCATTATGTATTATTTTCACCTAAAACATACTTATTTAGCGTTTTCTCTTTCAGCGTTCAAGCTCATGAGAGGTCGTGAGAGCTGAAATGGGGCGCATCCTGAGGGATTTTTATAAGAAATCTAAAATTCCAAGAAAACACGTGAGAGTAGCATAACTTTAAGTTAAATTCTGAATAAATATGTAATTTTGTTGAAGATATGAATTATGCCACTCTAAGTTTTATATGTTTATGTTATTTCTCAGTGTTGCAAATAATTGACATGTAGGCTATAATATTTCAATAAAGAGACAAACACACCTTATATTAGTTGAAATTGTGTGGTATGATGCACCGTTCTGCCTCCCATTAAGAAAAATTGGTGCACTCACGTGCACACACAGGAGGTCCCGTACTGGGAAGAAGTTAAATCTACTTTCACCCGAGACCAATTAAAGTAGAATATGACAGGAACGAGGGATGGGGGAGAGAGAGAAAGAGATGAATGGGAGGGAAAGGGGGTTGGGTGTGTGTATGTGCATATCAAATGTTTTTTGTATGTGAGAGCTATGGACGCCAACATGGTAGCCTGGAGAACTGCCATCCTGTGTTACCTTTTGCCGTCAACGGAACAGGAAGCAATAGAGGCACCACTTCCACTCCAATCTCTACTCCATTCTCTCCACTCTAAGCATGGCTAATAGAGCCTGCTGAAGGAGTCACAAAGCTAGTCCACAACACTGGGCTTTAAAAGCTTTCTGATACACAACCAGGGCAGGCCCAATACATGATGTACCAGACACAGGATACAGGGAGTAGGACATAGGATGAGAGGGAAAGAGGAGATGCATAAAGAAAGTGGAAAAAACAGAGGAAGACTAAATGAGGAAGAGGGAGGAAGAAAAAAAAAGGAAGACAGTGAGAGAGGAGAGAAAGTGAGAGTGGTGGGAGGAGGAGGGTTAATACAGGCTTCTGGTAAACACTTAGCATTTGTGGTTGGCTAATGGTGGAGGAAAGCTCCTGAACCAGGAACGGGTGTAACCGTTCTCTCTCTCTCTCCTCTCTCTCCTTTCTCTCACTCTCTCTCCTTCTGATGAATAACACAGCAGAGGCAGTGGGGCGGGGGACCTCACGGGCAGAGACGAGAGGGACCCACGCCCTAAAGCACTCTGCGCTGCCAAAAGATACACGCCGTGCACAGAAAGCGAGGGATGATTTTTTTTTGAAAAAAGTATTTACGGAGGAGAGGAGCCAAAGAAGACGATGAGTCACTCTGCAGTGAGAAAGGCAAACGACACAATTGAAAACACCTGAACCAGCAAGTGTCAATTAGACATAATGACCTTTTACTTGTTGCCACAGTAACCAACTCTTTGTGCAAACGCAGATGGCTGCAGATGCTCCCTCTCCCTCTAGCTCTCTCTTTCCCTCTCTCTCATTTTCTCCTCTCTTTTTCTTCCCCTCTCTCCCCAAAGTGTGATTCACGCAGAAGGAACTAAAAAGGCAAAAAGATCAACAGCCCATTTCCCTGCTTTAATAACCCCTCGCTAAAATGGCATCCTCTTCTCGGTTCTGTAAAACAAACCAGACATGCAACAACAAAGCTTGAAACCCAGAATGAGGGGACCCTATGTGTGTTTCTCCTGCAGCCTAACTCACTCTCCAGTATACACTACCAGTCAGAAGTTTGGACACACCTACTCATTCAAGGATTTTTCTTTATTAAAAAAAAATAATTACATTGTAAAATAATAGTGAACACATCAAAACTATGAAATAACACATATGGAATCACGTAGTAACCAAAAAAGTGTAAAACAAATCAAAATATATTTTATATTTGAGATTCTTCAAATAGCCACCCTTTGCCTTGATGACAGCTTTGCACACTCTTGGCATTCTCTCAACCAGCTTCATGAGGTAGTCACCTGGAATGCATTTCAATTAACAGGTGTGCCTTCTTAAAAAGTTCATTTGTGGAATTTATTTCCTTCTTAATGTGTTTGAGCCAATCAGTTGTGTTGTGACAAGGTGGGGGGGGGGGGGATGGCCCTATTTGGTAAAGAAGATGGCCCTATTTGGTAAAAGACCAAGTCCATATTATGGCAAGAACAGCTCAAATAAGCAAAGAGAAACGACAGTCCAGCATTACTTTAAGACATGAAGGTCAGTCAATACGGAACATTCAAGCGCTATGATGAAACTGGCTCTCATGAGGACCACCACAGGAATGGAAGACCCAGAGTTACCTCTGCTGCAGAGGATACGTTCATTAGAGTTACCAGCCTCAGAAATTGCAGCCCAAATAAATGCTTCACAGAGTTCAAGTCACAGACACATCTCCTACATCAACTGTTCAGAAGGACTGTGTGAATCAGGCCTTCATGGTCGAATTGCTGCAAAGAAATCACTACTAAAGGACACCAATAAGAAGAAGAGACCCACTTGGGAGAGTTTTGGTTCCAACTGCTGTGTATTTGTGAGACGCAGTGTGGGTGAACGGATTATCTCTGCATGTGTAGTTCCCACCGTAAAGCATGGAGGAGGAGGTGTTATGGTGTGGGGGTGCTTTGCTGGTGACACTGTCAGAGATTTATTTAGAATTCAAGGCACACTTAACCAGCACTGCTACTACAACATTCTGCAGTGAAATGCCATCCCATCTGGTTTGGGCTTAGTGGGACTATAATTTGTTTTTCAACAGGACAATGACCCAACACCCCTCCAGGCTGTGTAAGGGCTATTTGACCAAGAAGGAGAGTGATGGAGTGCTGCATCAGATGACCTGGCCTCTACAATCCCCCGAACTCAACCCAATTGAGATGGTCTGGGATGAGTCAGACGACAGAGTGAAGGAAAAGCAGCCAACAAGTGCTCAGCATATGTGGGAACTCCTTCAAGACTGTTGGAAAAGCATTCCAGGTGAAGCTGGTTGAGAGAATGCCAAGAGTGTGCAAAGCTGTCATAAAGGCAAAGGATGGCTATTTGAAGAATCTGAAATATAAAATATATTTTGATTTTATTAACACTTTTTTGGTTACAACATGATTCCATATGTGTTATTTCATAGTTTTGATGTCTTCACTATTATTGTACAATGTAGAAAATAGTAAAAATAAAGAAAAACCCTTGAATGAGTAGGTGTGTCCAAACTTTTGACTGGTACTGTATGTGTTTTTGTGTTTATGTGTGTGTGTGTGCACTTTTTTGTGCATGCGTGCGTTTGTGCGCATGTTTTTCTCCACTGTGTTTCTTTTGCGGTCGGACTCCCCTCCAGTGTGAGCAGATACAGGAGGAAGCTGACAGGCCCTGGGGCAGACAGCAGTCCAGAGGTTCGGGGGCGTGTCATACACACATTTCAAACATTGTGAAACGCATCATGGAGGTCAGAAATGCCAACGCCTCCAAGAAATGAAGTTTGAAGATTCTTGGGCAGCTAAAACAAACATTAATTTATATCCTGTACTCTACTGACCAAACAAACACAGATACAACTGCATCCTCTGCAGCCAGTAATGCAAGACCACACAGATACTCGATCACTGATGTGATGTCACCTTAGTTAAAGCACACCTCACAAACATCTGGGCATCCACCTATAAACTCTCTAATCCAGGGGCTCAGATATAGGAGAGGCCAAAGGGCTGTCAAAAACCACCTCACACACACACACACACACACACACACACACACACACACACACACACACACACACACACCCTCCAACTGCCTGCCATTGTCTGGTTCTATCTCTCTATCAATGAGCCCTGGCTAAGGTCATTAATGTGATTGTCGTGGTGGAAAATAAGGATTATGCTGTGGGTGTCTGCTCTGCGGTAGGGGACATAAGGTTCTCTCTCTCTTACGCTCTCCCACTCTACTCTGTCTCCATGGGGATTTGAGAACAGAGGGAGTGGAGGGGGGTGTTGGGTTGAAGAGAGTCAACAACTTCTAGATTTTTCTCTGAGATAAGGAAAATATGTGCGAGCTTTCTGTAAGACTTGACAGGCACACTGACCAAACGACCTTGAGCGGGTTCATTCATAACAGCAGCTGTAGGAGGGGGAAAAAAACAACCAAATGTGATAAAATCTACTCTGAGGAAAAAGGTCCGGAAAGAAACGAATAAACGAATTAAGCCAGATAAACCTTCGCTCCCACTGCACTCTGGAGACCAAATGCCATGAATGAGAGAAGAGGGAAGCAGGAAAGAAGGTTTTCAAAGGAATTGGGTGAAAGAGAAGAAGAGAGCGGTGAGAGGCCAATGGAAGTCTTCTCTAGAGACCAAAAACCAGTTACTACACCCATACGAACACAACTTCATTTCCCTAACATCAGCGAAATGTTCTCATATGCTATCACAACGTTCCTAGAAAGTTCCAACTATGTTTTACTGGCTACGGTAAATAGTGTGGTAACCAGCAGAGTGTGGCTGGCCCACGTTCCATGAGGGCCACTCCTCTAGTGTTGAGTTCTCCAAGTGAGCCACTTAGCCTGAGAAAAACAGCTATAAAACATTAGAAAGAAGTGAAACAGCTAAGCTAAATAAAACACTCAAAGAAATCACAAACATTTGTATTTAAAAAAGTGAACGTGAAAAAAATTAACCAATTTATCTGGACCAACAGAACAGCTGAGGCAAGATAAACTAAACGGAAAGAAAATATTACCTTATGGCAATAAATATCCATCAACTCGGGAACCTATACATTTCCTCCTGTGCCTATGTTTATTTCAGCAGTAAATTACTCTCAATAGCCAATAGCTATCAGCCAGTCTGTCAGTCTGTGTGCCATGCACCTCATCAAGCCACATATCTACCCACAGTTAGATTCCCATTTAGATTCCCTAAAAAACAAAGAGTACAACCTTATCCCCAGGCCAGGCACTGATCCGGGTAGCTATGCCACCCAGTACCAATGTTTCGACTCCAATAGGCATATTATATGGGGTTAGCTAAGGTGCTGTTTCAAGGTCAAAATATGCAGTATTTTTTAAATGAAATAACACACTGCTGGCTTTGTTCTTCATAACAGACTGTAGTGTTATCAGAGAACAAGGGCGTCTTACCATGAACAAAGTATCTACCTGATACACACAGATTTTCAGTTAAGGCGTGTACCATATGCAAAGACACCAACAGCCAAAGCATTTAAAGCCAGCCCTGCATGTGTTCAATCAAGCCCTTATCCCCAGGGGCCTGCAGACAGTCTACCGGAGTACACACACACACACACACACAGTGGTTAAATTGGGATGTGGGAGGTCAGGGGTACTTATACACAGTTCAATAAAGGTGAAAGAAAAAATATAAAAACACTCAACCAACCAAGGATCATATACTGTGAATATAATGTAGCCTGTTACCTGTTACTCCTGACCCTTGTTACATTAAACCCCAGTCGTCCCTATTAATTCAACGCCATTGGCGAGTGCTAACGTGCATAAACATGCCACTGCTAAAATTGTTCATTTTAGCCTACTAATTTCTTGGATTTGAGAAATAAGTGTAGCCTACTAGTAACACTAGAGAGCTCCGTGATCCTCTTTTAACAGTGGCCATCAAAAATGCTTTCAAATGTGTGTTTTCCCGCAACTGCATTAAGAATATTGAACAATGACTGGGCATGCATATTTCTCTCCCTGTGCGGCACTCGCAATTTGAATGTGCCAGGCTGAACAATTGAATAGGTAAACAATCTACTATGGGGTTGTCTGATTGCCTACTCGTGTTTTTGGATGTGGAAAATTAAATGTGGACAACCATTTTTCATTGGATAATTCAAATAACCAAAAGCTGGTACTGAGTCTAAGCTCTGTCTGGCGCTACTTTGGATCAGAGGTGCTGAGTCTCGGACTAATTTAACCCCTACACACACACAAACACACACTATGGTCGAACAGAGACAATCTGTCCATCTCCAGTGAGCTCCAATAATTAGAGCTGGCGTGAGAGAGGCCCCTGGAACAGGCCTGTGAACATGGAGTCTTACCCCAGACTTACAGACAGACAGGTTTCTACAGCCCACTGACAGCTTACAGACAGACAGGTTCCTACACCCCACTGACAGGTTACAGACAGGTTCCTACACCCCACTGACAGGTTACTGACAGACAGGATACCAGCATACAGGTTCCTACAGCCCACTGACAGGTTGCAGACAGACAGGTTCCTACAGTGCAATGACAGCTTACACACAGACTGGACCAACCCATAGACACAGGTTACAGGCCGACAAGGCACAGACTAAATTTATTTTTAACAAACAAGCATACAGACAGACGTACAGAGATAGGCCAGACAGACGGACTCTTAGCCACAGTTCCAAAGTGTTGAGAAACATTCCTTTCATAGTCTGACCTAGAGTCATCTACAGAGTGTCATAGAAGAGGGAGACTACAGAAACAGGAGTTTCCTTCTTCACTCTTGAAGCAGTCCTGATGGGAATAGAATACAAGCATAAAACAGTTGTAAAAAAAATACATTTAAAAACAGGTGCTCACATTTCACATTATCCATTAATCATGCCACCTCAGTAGGGTAAATGTAGGCATACTACCTTTTCTCAATGTGTGTGTAGATATGCTGTCATTTGCCATGACAACACTTTTTAAGGTTCCTTCGCTCACAGACATGTGAGAGAGAGAGAGAGAGCGCAAGAGAGACAGGGGTCCATCTCTCCCCATCCCTGCCTACATTACTCATGCAAATGAACAGAGCATTAATCTGATCCAATGGGTGTGACCACAGGCCATCACGTGCTACTATAGGTGTGACTGCGACAAAATGGGACGTCAGACACCCTCGGCACACAGGCACACATACAAGGCGCCGTGAAGGCACAAACCCTCACACAGAAGAGTGCTGACATTCCATTTTTGCCAAAAGAAACTCCCCCCACAAACATCCAGTACATAACACACTTTAAGACATGGATGCCCACACAAATGCATCGCACTTGCTCTCACACACACACAGGGAGCTGGACCCGACTACTGTGGCAACACTCCCATTCATCACCCTGACTGGCTTGGAGACAGTACATCCCCTCACAGTGACAGGAGTCAGCGCACTGGGAACACACACACACACACACACACACACACCATACAGCATACACAAGCACAAGGCACAGCCTGTGTGTGCATTTGCTACCACAGAGATAGAGCGCAGAGGGGCGTGTGTGTGGTGTATGTGTGTGTGGGAGAGGGCGGGGGGGACATATATTATTAATTTGAATGCGAGCGCATTAACTGAGACTCTGGTGGGGAAGATAAGCGGGCTTCTTTATTTCAGCCTTCTGTGTGTGTGTGGGTGTGCGTGTTCATGTTCCTTCCCCTATCTGACTGTACAAGGACGCGAGAGACAGAGAAAGACCGAGATGGAGGAGTAAAAAAGAGGGGGGAAATTACAAAAAGGGAGAGGAGGAAGCCGAAAAAAGGAAAGAACTAGGAGACAGAGGATGAAGGGAAGAGAGAAAGGGAATGAAAATGGGGGGGGGGGGAAGAAAGGGAGATCAAAAGGATAATCTCCCTACTTTCTCCAAAATACAACTTTGTTACACCAATGAGGTTCTGGGAGCAGCCTGGAACATGTGCCCCACCTGTAACACTCCTTTGACTTCTCAGTCTAGCTAATAGCACTCACTATACCCTATCAACTGTCAACCTGACCCTAGAGTGTCTCTCATTTCCCCTGATATGAACTGGACTTCGTGAGCAGGGGCACAGACAAATATAAGACAGTGATACAGTTAAAATATCGGTTAGGTTAGCCAGAGATTAGCGGTCAATAGTAGCGTGGATGGCTTTGTGCGTGTAAACCACGCTTAGCTTCATAGTGTGTGTGGGATTTGGTTAAACCTGAGCTGTCTGATGGGATTGGTGGAGGTGCAGGTTGTGTGTGCATAGTAAGGTCTTCCAAAGGCCCTCTGAAAGTTACCTTTCGGTCGCTCTAGGTCACCCAATAGTCTATTAGTCCATATGCCTGTATGCATGTCCTACGCGTCCTGAGCAGACAGTGTGTGTGTCGTGTTTAGCATGGTGTTTAACTGTTTCTATGGTGTTAACAGAGTAACAGGCGAATGTGATGCTGGTATTTCTCTCCACACAGAGGAAGTACTGCACAGACCTGGCCCCTCCCTCCATTGTTTAGGGCTGCAGGTAGCCTAGCAGTTAGACCGTTGGGCCAGTAACCGAAAGTTTGCTGGTTCAAATACCCGAGCCGACAAGGTGAAAAATATGACGATGTCTCCGTGAGAAAGGCACTTAACCCTAATTTGTTTCAGGGGTGCCAAAATACTATGGCTGACCCTGTAAAACAACACATTTCACCGCCCATATCCGGTGTATGTAACAATAAAACATATATTTGTGTATTTTTTAAATTTAAGAAACGCCATGAAACCTCCCCATGCATGTTTTAAAGTGCTGCACTGCAGGGATTCAGTGTGTGTCCGCGTGTTCTGTAAAAGAGAACACATTAACATGTAATAAGCGCTGAAGGGTGTTCTCTCCTGTACAAAACAATTGCACATGTGCCTTTCACCTGACACACGCACACTGAGTCAATTAATAAAAGGGAAGGAGGCAGGCTACCAGGTGCTGTGTTTGTGGAAGATACGGCTTTTGTCCACCTAAGCATTTCTAAACACACAGCGCTATCTTCCCCCTCCACAGTAGTAGAGGTCATTGCTCTCCTTCTCTCGGGGGAACGGAACATTCAGCAGCAAAACAAAGCAGCCTCCAGCATCACACACAGTAATACGTCTAATCAAGTAAGACCACAATACAGCAGCCCTCTGTGCTTCACTGAGTGGTTATGTGACACTATGGAACAGAATGGTCTCCATCCTTAAAACAAGAGGGAGAAACAAAGAAGGGGAGAGAGAGAGGGAGGTGGAGAGGCAGAGCGAGAGCACAGAGGCCACTCCTCTGAGACAAAGTGACTGCAGTTCTAAGAATAACAGCTAAGTTACAAGCACTATAGAAGAAGACAGACTGTCGCTGCAGAGCTTGTAATTATCATTTAGAAGACCATTTGTTGCAACTAGTGGGTCTCAAGTAAGGCAATCAAGGCATGAAGGGGAAGAGGGAATGAAGGACGAGGAATGGGCAGACCTACAGTACAATTTTGCATCCTCCATCCTACATTTCCCGTCTGTTCCATCATTGACCATTTGGGACGTTGGGATGTAGCCTCTTTGCTATAGAAAGCGTTGAGGGAGGGACAGTATAGACTACAGCCCTTATGATACACATTGGGGGAGGGGAGAGAGGGGACTATGGACTGAGACCTAGTTAGGCCTACAGTGGGCAGAGAGAGAGGAGAGAGCAGCCCCAGGGTCAGAGGGGAAAGGGGAATAGGACAGACAGACACACACACACACACACACACACACCAGTGGGCAGGGTCAGGGCAATACGAGGGTCAGATGGGAAAGGCAGGAAGTGTGTCACTAAAAGGAGAAGCACTTCTACCATGGCAGCCACAGTCCCAGGGCAGGATCACTCACAACACACAAAGGGTTAACGGCATATACAGTACACATATCACTCTTAATACACACACAGACCCCAACACAAAAGCATGTGCATGCACATACAGTGGGCTGAAAAGATCACAAAAGGCTTGGTGTGGTCCCTAAACAGCCCTCCAATAGGACAACTATCCCATCAAAACCATAGGACAACTATCCCATCAAAACCATAGGACAACTATCCCATCAAAACCATAGGACAACTATCCTATCAAAACCATAGGACAACTATCCCATCAAAACCATAGGACAACTATCCCATCAAAACCATAGGACAACTATCCCATCAAAACCATAGGACAACTATCCTATCAAAACCATGACCTTATCTGAGTCTGAACCACCATTTATATCATCCCCTCTCTCCACATGCATTCTATCCCCTTGTGCTGTCCCCCCTCCCTCCTCGTCTTCCTCCCTCCCTCCTTCTGGGGGACGAGTCTCTCCATCTCTCCTCCAGTCATGTCCAATTCCAGGCGGCGGGCGTGTGGCAACGCCGGTGAGCGGCGGTGATGGTGGGATGGAATTTGCGTCTTTTAACTTCATTAGTTCCGCCTCAGCCTGGGGCCTGTAGATTATGACTAATTAAGCAGCTTAACGTGGCTTAAAACCGCCACACAGAAAGGAGATGAGCCTTATCTGTCAACCTGCTGAAAAGATTTCTTCCTTCTTCCTTTTCTTCCAGTGGCAAACTACACAAATTCCTTCTGCGTGTCCTTTATCTGCCAAGGAGATTAGCTTCATGCACAGGCAGCGGCATCAGAGAGGGTAGACACTTCTACAAGACAACATGGGACATGGATGTGTGCAACATGGCGGGTCGTCCCTAGCAACCTCCCTCTTACCAATTACAAGCAGTAACAGTCTTTATAATAACATCTTCTTTATAATGTCATATTTGACAACCAAGGCTGAGGCTACTACTCACTCCCAAACAACCATTTATATGTCACCCTGATTCCATTGACAAATGTGGTTGTTAACCTGTGACACCGGAGATACAAGCAGTTTGTGTCGTTATGAGACACTGCACGTGTCACAACTAGGTACCTCTGTCTGTGCTACCTGTAATTAGCTGGTTGGTAGCAGTTAAAAGCGCAGAGGGAACAGCAGGCCTGCGGGGTTGGTCAGCTGACAGCCACCATATTTCACCCTGGAGCCGTGGCCGTGTCAGCTTTATCTGGCCGCGGCCATTTGAAGGCGCTGTTCAGACATCAGTGGGTCAGAGGGGGAGTTTCGCTTCAGCGTGTTTGCCATGTCAGGCCACATTCCCTCCTTCAGGCCAGCTAGGAAGTTAAAACATGTACACACAGGCACACACCCTCGCCTAAACACAAGTACTACCGCCATCACCGAGACAGGATGTTACATCATCAATGGGATTACACACCACTGGGCCAGGCAAGATTGCCACCGCCTCAGAAACTGGTCTGTCCTGTTAAAGGGATACTTCGGGATGATCTACTTCCCCATAGATAGTCAGATGAACTTGTGGATGCCATTTTTATGTCGCTGTGTCCAGTATGAAGGAAGTTATAAGTAGTTTCGCTATCCAATGCTAACTAGCGTTACCCATAGACTTCCAGTCATTGTGCCATCTACCAACATGCTAAAAATAGTATCCACTAGTTCATCAGACTCTGGGGAAGTAGATAAAGGGCCTCATTGCCAAAATCCCAAAGTATCCCTTTAACCGTAGTTCAACATTCACTGACTGGATCAGAAGACAAGAGTTAGTACCACTGATGAGTAGACTGTATAAATCCACAGAACTTCATCTGTGAAGCTCCATTTCAACATCTCACATGGAAGCGTTTCCTGCCATGGAGAGAAGAGATGGCCCAAGAGAGCTATTTGGCTGAATGAGACAAAACTAACACCACACAGGCCCACAAACAAAAAGGAAGAAATAAAACAGAGAGAGGTGGGAATGAGATAAAGACTAAACTAGAGGCAGAGAGGAGAAAGGGAGAGAGCGGAAGAAAGGAGTGAGGTAGAGATGACGTCAGAGGCTGACTGATGTAGTAAAGAGAAAGAGAGAGGGACTTGGAGGGGATAGAGAAAGAGAGAGAGAGATCATATCCGATAGAAGGGATTTGCCCATTGCTGGAACAGTAATTTACTAAAGCCATTCTGCTGAAGCCCATCTGCCACCAGATTAGACGACAAAACCCCATCCCTCACTTTCCTCCGCCTCGTCTCTATGAGCTGAATTTGGGAGACTTCTTAACAAACACATCCAGGAGATAGGATTTGATACAGAGCTATTATTGCTATGTTTTCCACCCCAGGATACAACACACTGATGATGATGATGTGTATGTGTGTGTGTGAGATCTGAAGGTTTGTCATGTATAATCAGTTCTCCTCTCCTTCCTTCCCTCTCGCTCGCTCGCTCGCTCGTCCTTTTTCAGTTTGTGTCCTGCCCCGCAGGCTTTCACAGCATCCGTCCGTTCTCTCAAACTACCTCCCTGTCACTCTTCCCTCTCCCTCACTCTCTGTATATCTCTCTCTCCACACGCGCTGCAGGAAACTGTCATGGTGCCCCAGCTGTGACTACGTTGCATTATTTACCATAGTACATCAGCCAGCCCCTAGAGCACAGCCCACAGCCGCACAGCCTCCTACAGCAGTCTGAGCCATCAACAACCCTCCACCCTGCAAACACAACAGAAAATAGATGATAAAATAACTAACTAACAAACTGCAGACCTCTGTGCAGACCTATATGTGCAGCTGCAGTCCTGCAAGCGGATCAATTATGTCATAGAGGAGTGCGACACGGTTGGCACTTTCTTTATTTTTATTTTATACCTTTATTTAACTAGTCAAGTCAGTTAACAAATTCGTATTTACAATGACGGCTTACCCCGGCCAAACCCTCCCCTAACCTGGATGTTGGATGTGTGTACTCCGCATTGCACAATTTTCCAGAAACAGCTCTGCTATGGCAACATAGTGGGACTTTCTGGTAGTGGGCACTACAGGATGTAGTGATGACATAGCATGAGAATGTAACTATGTGCACTCAATGGCCCTCATTTATCAAACCATCATAGAAGTGTAAAACTGAGTGTATCTGAGTATGTATGTGCACCAATGTATAATTCAGGCAATCTCTGGTTCAAGGGCAAGCTAGTCACAAAAAACGTGACTATAAAACCTTCTCACAAACAGGCAACTGACCTACACTCAAAGCAACGTGGCAAACCAGACATGTTTATGTCGACACCCCATGCAGATGAAAGTGAAAGACAAGAGAGCCTCATCTCTCTCTCTCTACCTCCCTCTCTCGTCATCCAACCAGTCAGTCACAGCAGAATAGAACAACAAGCCTAGTTCATCCCGACCAGACGGACAGCATTCTGAACCACCTTTTACCTGATTGGGTGACGAGGCCTCCATGATGACCCCCTGCACGGCCGTGACTAATCCAAGCCATGGTGTGGAAGCTTGCTAGCGCTCTGAACAGCTCCCTCCACATTTCAAAACAGCCGTCCCACAGGAATGTTTTCATTCTTCTGCCATGTTTCCCCATGATTTATGACATGCAGTACATGACAATCAACATGGTGGGAAATAACCTCAAAGAGACAACATGGAGTCTTGCTCATTTTTCCTCCTTTGAACCAGACAGTGAGTATGTTTACATGCACACTAATAATTCCATAAACTGATTATTGATTATGGCAGTAGGCCAAGTATGGCATTAACACCTTAATCTGATTATCTTAAATCGGCGTAAGGTCATAATTGAAATAAGCATACGCCGATTAAAACACGTGGTTTTCTGAGCAATCTTACAAATTATTAGGACATGTAAACCCCTTAAATCGGAGTTCCAGCCTCCCCCTTTTGCGCAAGTGAAATGGGTTCGGAAAAACTGAAAGTATGCATCTCAGAAGTAGTTCACATAAAAACTGTATATGTCCAAACTCAGAAACAAATAGGCCACTGTAGTAGAACATTTATTCTGATTGACGATTTGCTGCATTTATCAAAGTGCCATCAGGTAGCCTGATTTCAGATGTGTCCATGTAAACAGGATGAAATCGTTCTTCTTGCAAAGCATGGTAACATTTTAATCGAACTAGCTGTTATATTAACCTGACTATCCACAATAAATCGCATTATTGTGTGCATGTAACCATACCCAATGTCTATATCTGAGCTGTAGTTCAACTAGGTGCCCTCCCTGGCATGGGGGTGAACTCCAATGACGAACCACTTGCAAAAAACGGTCCTGCCATTATCTGCCTTTAGTATTTGACCTAGTATCTACTCGCTAATGTGATGTAATCTTTCTTACTCTATCATCCAAGTCACCATTTCTTCAGTTTTCACAGAGCTGTTACAAAATGGTGGAGCTCCAAATCCTCCAAACTACATAGGAAATTAACTGTGATGTAAGAACTTTGGACCCTGGGAGTCCTGCTGCATCCTGGGGAATCGGGGTGCCGAAAGATCATTTCCCTCATTAGATGAGCCACATCACCTCCCCAACACCACAGCTAGCCTAAAGCATAGGCCTGTTGGGGTTACTTCCTTGGGGTAATAATAGATTTGTGTGTGACTGAATGTGTTGTTTGCTGCCACTACATCTCACAGCGATCATTCAAAATGTATTCTTGAACATACCAACACCAAAGAAGAGACTTCTAATACAGGGTATTTGCACAGGTTGGTCTGAGAGACACTAAAGCGCGAGGGAGGAGAAAGGGAACAGCGATAGGAAAGAGCCGAGAGAGAGAAGAGAGACCGTGTGAAGCAGGCGTAGTCGAGCGGCACATGACTCCTGTCCTGGGAGCGCCCCATCCATCTTCCAGGCGGCGGCGCTTGTGGTTTTATGGCCGTTTTTCCTGCTGGATTACACTGACATCATTAGCTAAGTGGTGGCGAGATGACAGGCCATGGCGGGCCGATCGATAACGCCGGGCCAAGCCATCCTTAAGCAGAGGCCTGCAAGCCCTGTGCCTGGCCTGGACCCGGGCCAGATAAGGGATGTGGATGTTTCGGCCGCTATGCTAAAGAATGACTATGAACATCCACCTTATCTTATCCACTGTCACGTAATAGCCATAATAACTTTGAGCGATAGGTTATGGAGCAGCAAGAGGGTGGGGGAAGGTAAAGAGGGGTCAGTGCTAAAGAGGGGTCAGTGGTAAAGGTGTGTGTGTGTGTGTGTGTGTGTGTGCGCGCAATGGGTTGGGGCCAGTGTCATCTGTGCTATCTAGATGTCCTTGTGATTGCTTAAAAAAAGATCCAGCTTTCCCTGGACTTCATTGACAACATATCAGTGTCCACTCCCGGAGTCTCTGTGCTCTGAGTTTAAATCCACTAGGTAAAATAAATACAAAAATAGCCCTAAGTAGGTAATCATTTGGAAGGTAAAAGTGCCTTAAGCAAGCTTCCAGTTAGAAATGGATCATCACATGCCAACACTATTTGCTAAATGTTATTTTTGTGTGCGTGCACTTAATAGTGTGAACGTGCGCGCACAAATACATGTGTGTTAGGGGTAATTCCACGGTAACAGAGTGATGATGACTTACTTTTTCACTTTAAAATGTATGCCAAGCAAAAACTTCTGATTGAAAAGTTTAACAAACCATACACCTATATGCAGGAGCCTACCTTTCACAATTGCCACTGAACATTTTACTAAAACACATTTACTTGAGGAACAAGTTTGGTAACTGAATGACAGTAAAATCTGGAGTCGTGTGGGCGAGCGGTTTGCTTATGTCAACGTCGTAAACAGAGTGCCCCATGGTGGCTGTGGGGTTATGGTATGGGCAGGCAAAAGCTACAGAAAACAAAACACAATTGCATTTTTCCTATGGCAATTTGAATGCACAGATATACCATGATGAGATTCTGAGGCCCATTGTCGTGCCATTCATCTGCCGCCATCACCTCATGTTTCAGCATGATAATGCACAGCCCCATGTCGCAAGGATCTGTACACAATTCCTGGAAGCTGAAAATATCCCAGCTCATCCATGGCCTGCATTCTAACCAGACATGTCACCCATTGAGCATATTTGGGATGCTCTTAATCGACGCATACGACAGCGTGTTCCAGTTCCCGCCAATATCCAACAGCCATTGAAGAGGAGTGGGACAACCTTCCACAGGCCACAATCAACAGCCTGATCAACTCTATGCAAAGGAGATGTGTCGCGCTGCATGAGGCAAATGGTGGTCACACCAGATACTGACAGTTTTTTGTATTTTTTTGTATGTATGTATGACCATCAGATGCATATCTGTATCCCACTCATTTGAAGTCCATAGATTAGGGCCTAATGAATGTATTTCAATTGACTGATTTCCTTATATGAACTGTAACATGTTGCATTTATATTTTTGTTCAGTGTATGAAAGTCATTCTCTTCATGGTGATGTATCCTGAATAGGTACATGAAGGTAGAAAAATGTAATATCCTCCTTTGCATGTTTGGGTATTATTCTACACACTGGCTATTATTCTAATGAGCTCCGCCCCCAAACACGACCAAATTTGGTTGGTCCGGACTGGACCAAATCTGTACCAATCATAGACGTCTATGTTTCACAAGTTTGGGCATCACCGTACAGCACAGTAGAGTACAGTACAGTAGTAGAGTGCAGTACAGTAGAGCACAGTACATTACAGTAAAGAAAGGTAGAGTACAGTACAGTAAAGAACAGTAGAGTATAGTTCAGTACAGTACAGTAGACAACAGTACAGTACATTAACGTAAAGAAACGTATAGTTAAGTACAGTACAGTAGAGTACAGTATAGTAGAGCACAGTAGACTACAGTACAGTAGAGCACAGTACAGTAACGTAAAGAAAAGTATAATATAGTTAAGTACAGTAAAATAGCGTATATTACATTATACTGTACTCTACTCGTGTGATCTACTGTTCTGTACTCTTCTCTACTTTCATTTAATGTACTCTACTATGCTCTACTGTACTGTGTTCTAATGTACTTGAGTTCTACTGCAACTGTGGTTTGTGACTACTATACGCACCCTACGTTCAAACCACGCCAAACTGCTTCATGCCCCCAGGACCAGGCGCCGCACAATGGGGGACCGTGACTTATCCTCCCACGCACCACGCCTATGGAATGCCCTTCCAGATAATCTCAAGGCTGTTCGGACTGTTTGAGCTTTTAAAGCAGACTTTAAAAGAGGAACTGACACACATTTAGCACCATCAAATCCTATATAAAAGTGGCAATATTTAACTTCTTGGGCGACCCGACCAAATTCACATAGAAATGTCAGTTATAGATCTGTCATTCTCATTGAAAGCAAGTCTAAGAGGCGGTAGATCTGTTCTATGTGCACTATTTCTATGCTTCCCGTTATTAAGTATAGTTTTTGCGTCTTTTACTTTCGGTTTCGTACACCAGTTTCAAAGAGCTGAAAATACAATATTTTGGATTATGGAAAATATATAAAACATTTAAAATATGTTCATATACACACAGATTATGCCGCTTTTATTTTTGTGACAAGCAAGCACATAGACATGTACATTTTCATGTTGTTTTAATACATTCATAGAATGTTTTGAAATGACGTCGAGTCTGGTATTTGTGAAAATTCTACAGTAATATGAATAGGGAACCTGCCGTGCGTTTGGGCAATTAATAGACACTGCAGTAAATAAAATAAAAAAATACAAATTGTCAGTCTTGTCCAGGTCCGGACTCTACACAGACCAGTGCGCCATAACCAATCACAGCTAGAGTCCGCCTATTATGCAAATAGGCCATGCCATACGGGCATGTGCCATTCACTTTGCAATTGCTGTTGCACTAGACTGGACTGTGTTTACAGGCAGCGTGACTTTGTTTAGATCATTGTTTAGAAAGCAGTAGTAAAAGTCGCAAGAAGAAACCTGCATTCTTTTTGCGAATGTATAAAATACCATGGGAGTCTTACTTTTGGGAACTTTACAGTCCTATTGATCAAACAACCAAAAGGTAGGCTCTCTCTCCCTCAGTTGCCTATGCACAACAACAACAACAACGATGTTAGCCTGAGCCAGATGAGCAAACATTTTGCACAGGGGATGGTAGATAAACCCCCTTAAACTTTTTCAGCCCGTAGTTGACTGTCAAAATTCCACTGTGAATAAAATGGGGAGTAGTAGCCTGCTCGGCCTCCTGCAGCCTGCTCCCAGTCCCATTATAACCCACAATTGAATGGGATTTACAGCTCGCCTGCCTGCTCATTTGATCGATGCCAAATACATTTTGATTGACAACTAATAGATATGCTAACAGTCGTTCAAGTTTGATTAAATTAGTAGTGAGTCACATTTCTTGGTAGCTAATCCCAATAGCTGTAGCCACGGAAGCTGAAAATAAAACGTTGGGGAAAATGTCTGCCACCCACTTATCCAGGCGATAACATGACATCCTTCCAGCAGCTAGCTACAGTACAAGGCTCCGTGTCCGTTTAGGTCCTAGCTAGTTAAATTACTTAGCTATCAAGCCATATAGCTAGCTTGCTAAATAAGTAGGCCTACATAAATAGATAAGCTAGTTATAGCCTTAGCGACGTAACAGGACTGCATAGCTAGCTAGATTGTGTTGAGATTCCCAATTACTGCCCTTTCTGTGCATTTTTTATTTAAATATTGGGTCAGTGAAACTTAAAACAGTTCATCCCCTTAATGGCTGGAGGCAGCAAACAATGTACTTGCTGTGATTTATAACCTGATTGCAATATTTAGACTACATAGCGATTTATTGCTGAATTTTATTAATCATGCATTGACAGCATCCATTTAATTCAGCCAACAATGCCTTACTGTACATAATCAAATTTTGAGTCAAATATAACCTGTTTTGAAGCATAAACTGGTTTCTTTCATTTCTGCAAAGTAGTTCAAATGGTGTCAGTTCCACTTTAAGACTCATCTTTATCGGCTGGCCTACCCTTCCTCCTAGACTTTGTTTCTTTCTTTCATGATATGGTTAGATATATTTACTTTTTTTTTTTAACTATTTTTCTATTTTATTTACTGCACTTTGAGATTATTAGTATAATGAAAAGCGCTTTACAAATGTAATAAATTATTATTATGATTTCCCATTGTGGCCAATTGCTTCACGTATTCCTCTTTGATTTATATAGAATATTCTGTAGCACAAACAACATGCTGATTTAGGTCTACACCATCACTGGTATTATCAGGCTGTATAGCTAACACAGGAGGTTGGTGCACCTTAATTGGGGAGGATGGGCTAATGGCTGGAGCGGAATGGTATAAAATATATCAAACACATGGTTTCCAGTACATTTATTAGCTAGCTAGCTAGCTAGCCAGCTAACTAGCGATTAGCATTAGTGGCTAAGAAGATTTAGGCCCAACTTGCGAAGAAAAGACAAACTAGCTGTTTGCAATTGTAAGAAACACAAACGAATAGCGTAATTATAGAACACTAGTGGATTTATATTAAGAAGCAAAGCGAAAACAGCACTCATCAACATTGTTGCATGTGCTGCATTGACCAATGCAGACTGAACAACAAATGCGCTCTTTGAGTGACAGGGGGTGGGGCTAAGTCTGTGTAGAACGCGGCATGGAGAGAGAGAGAGAGAGAGGAATGACTCAAGTAGTGAAGTAAACTATAAAAACAGACGTTACACACGGCGTATTACATTTATTTGTAAAATACGGTATACCACCCAGCTCTATCAGACATACAATAAATCTTACTGCCGATAGGTACTTAGCACCTCGCCCATGATACTAGCCAGATGGCCACAAGTAGATAACTAGCGTAGCTAGCAATATAATTAAATCACAATGGATTCATTTATTAATGAAGCAGCTGCCGAGAGTCAGTGGAGAAGCTAGCTAACTATGTTTTGCTACTGGCAAATGGCAATGCAAACCGTTAAGCTAATGTTAACTAGCAAGCAAACTGGCACTGGCAGTATGGGATAATGGATAGTGAATTTAAGTATTTCTACATCATCTTGCTAGATAGCTAGCTTGGTAAAGCATTAAATCCCAGAGTTTCTAAACCCAGAATCGCAACATCGCGAGACTTCCAGGAATGCTTGCGAAATAGACCAAAACAGGCCAAGGTTTGGGAAGTCAATTAGAGAAGTGAAAAATTCTTCCTTAGTTGTTAAATTTCTCGAAATCTAAAGGCACAATCTAGATTCGAGCCAATATTTTAAAGTAGTTGAACATGCTATTACTTCAACCTCATGAAAGTGACAAGCTGACACGGGGGGGCCAGTATGAAAAATATAAAATAATGTATGCACTAACTGTAAGTCGCTCTGGATAAGAGCGTCTGCTAAATGACTAAAATGTAAATGTAAATGTTTTCATTAACGTCGCCTACAAGTGTGATCAGGATTTCTATTGGAGAAGCAGTTTCTGCCTATCTTCACATGTACGGTCTTTGATTATGTGTTGTATGCATTTTTTACATTACCATGTAGTTTACCAATAAAATGGTCTGATGGTGATGTGGATATACTCGGAATACATATCCAAAATGAAATAAATGATCTCACTCCAATACATTTTAATAGAAAGTTAGCAAAAATAGATAAGATCTAATTTGTGGAAAAATCACCCTGATTAACTCTTTAGTATTATCCCAGTTTACCTATTTGCTTATGGTCTTGCCTATGCCTAGTGAACAGTTTTTTACATTAAATGAGAAAAAAATATTCCATTTTATTTGGAACGGCAAGCCAGACTAAATTAAACGGGCCTATTTATATAATGAATATGAATTCAGAGGACAGAAATTATTGGATAATAATAAGAATAATAATATTGAATATTAAAGCATTAGACCTATCACTAAAAGCTTCAGTTATACAAAAGTTATACTTAAATCCGAACTGGTTCTCTAGCAAATTAGTAAGATTGTCTCACCCAATGTTCAAGAATGGCCTTTTTCCCTTTATTCAGATTACAACCTCTCACTTTCAGTTATTTGAAAAGGAAATAATCTCCCAAATATCACTATTTCTAAAACAAGCCATAGAAAGTTGGTTTTTGGACAAAGGTCCAGGAATGGCTAAAGGATTGCAATATTTCCCTGGAGCTAACCCTGAAGATAGCACTACTGGGTGATCTGAAAAGTCATAGTAAATCGATCAATAATATAATAATACTTTTAGCAAAAATGTTTTTTTTCAATTTACAAACAATGAGAATAGAAGGGTTCAGAACTTTTGTAAAACATCACAGTACAGTTGAAAAATATATGGCAAATACAAATCCAATATGGATGGTGTTGAGATAGATGGGTGGTGTTGAATGGAGTTGAAGGATGGGACTAATAACAACTAACAACAACAAGATAACTAATGTAAAGCATACTGTGTCCATAGTAAGTATATACAGTGAGGGAATTAAGTATTTGATCCCCTGCTGATTTTGTACGTTTGCCCACTGACAAAGACATGATCAGTCTATAATTTTAATGGTAGGTTTATTTGAACAGTGAGAGACAGAATAACACCAACAAAATCCAGAAAAACGCATGTCAAAAATGTTATAAATTGATTTGCATTTTAATGAGGGAAATAAGTATTTGACCCCTCTGCAAAACATGACTTAGTCCTTGGTGGCAAAACCCTTGTTGGCAATCACAGAGGTCAGATGTTTCTTGTAGTTGGCCACCAGGTTTGCACACATCTCAGGAGGGATTTTGTCCCACTCCTCTTTGCAGATCTTCTCCAAGTCATTAAGGTTTTGAGGCTGACGTTTGGCAACTCGAACCTTCAGCTCCCTCCACAGAATTTATATGGGATTAAGGTCTGGAGACTGGCTAGGCCACTCCAGGACCTTAATGTGCTTCTTCTTGAGCCACTCCTTTGTTGCCTTGGCCGTGTGTTTTGGGTCATTGTCATGCTGGAATACCCATCCACGACCCATTTTCAATGCCCTGGCTAAGGGAAGGAGGTTGTCACCCAATATTTGACAGTACATGGCCCCGTCCTTTGATGCGGTGAAGTTGTCCTGTCCCCTTAGCAGAAAAACACCCCCAAAGCATAATGTTTCCACCTCCATGTTTGACGGTGGGGATGGTGTTCTTGGGGTCATAGGCAGCATTCCTCCTCCTCCAAACACGGCGAGTTGAGTTCATGCCAAAGAGCTCGATTTTGGTCTCATCTGACCACAACACTTTCACCCAGTTCTCCTCTGAATCATTCAGATGTTCATTGGCAAACTTCAGACGGCCCTGTATATGTGCTTTCTTGAGCAGGGGGACCTTGTGGGCGCTGCAGGATTTCAGTCCTTCACGGCGTAGTGTGTTACCAATTGTTTTCTTGGTGACTATGGTCCCAGCTGCCTTGAGATCAGACAAGATCCTCCCTTGTAGTTCTGGGCTGATTCCTCACCGTTGTGGGTTCGATTCCCACGGGGGGCCAGTATAAAAAATTTTTTTATTCACTAACTGTAAGTCGCTCTGGATAAGAGCGTCTGCTAAATGACTAAAATGTAAATATAAAATGTTCCCATGATCATTGCAACTCCACGAGGTGAGATCTTGCATGGAGCCCCAGGCCGAGGGAGATTGACAGTTATTTTGTGTTTCTTCCATTTGCGAATAATCGCACCAACTGTTGTCACCTTCTCACCAAGCTGCTTGGCGATGGTCTTGTAGCCCATTCCAGCCTTGTGTAGGTCTACAATTTTGTCCCTGACATCCTTGGAGAGCTCTTTGGTCTTGGCCATGGTGGAGAGTTTGGAATCTTGCTTCTGTGGACAGGTGTCTTTTATACAGGTAACAAGCTGAGATTAGGAGCACTCCCTTTAAGAGTGTGCTCCTAATCTCAGCTCGTTACCTGTATAAAAGACACCTGGGAGCCAGAAATCTTTCTATACTTATACTTATTTCCCTCATTAAAATGCAAATTAATTCATAATATTTTTGACATGCGTTTTTCTGGATATTTTTGTTGTTATTCTGTCCCTCAATGTTCAAATAAACCTACCATTAAAATTATAGACTGATAATTTCTTTGTCAGTGGGCAAACATAAAAAATCAGCAGGGGATCAAATACTTTTTTCCCACACTGTAGGTTATAGGTTGAGAGCTTTTGTGAAAGAGCACAGTTAGAAAGATATGGCATATAGAAGCAAACCGGATGGACATCATGAAAATGATCTGAGAGGTTGAGGAAGGTCAGGAGTAAAAACAAACAAAATATAATTATTGTAAAATTGACTGTCCATAAAATGTATATAGTATGTAGAAGCTGGAAGTAGAGGCCTTTGCATTGTTGTTCAAAAGTTTACTCCAATTAGGGAAGGGGTGGTGGGGTTGGAAAGTAATAAAGGGAAATATTTTTTTTTAAAGGATATGTATATATATATATATATATATATATATATATATAAACATGGGGATTGGAAGTGAAGCAGACAATTACATTGATGGAAGCTACAATCTATCTGCAATATTAAAGCTGATCTACCCCCTAAAAAATATTGTAAAATTAAAAAAATAAAAATATATATACACACATACATACATACATACAGTGGTGTGAAAAAGTGTTTGCCTCCTTCCTGATTTCTTATTAGTTTGCATGTTTGTCACACTTAAATGTTTCAGATCAAACCAATTTAAATATTAGTCAAAGATAACACAAGTAAACACAAAATGCAGTTTTGAAATGAAGGTTGTTATTATTATTAAGGGAAAACAAAATCCAAACCCACATGGCCCTGTGTGAAAAAGTGATTGCCCCTACAACCTAAAAACTGGTTGGGCCACCCTTAGCAGCAACAACTGCAATCAAGCGTTTGCGATAACTTGCAATGAGTCTTTTACCGCGCTGTGGAGGAATGTTTTTTCATCTTTGCAGAATTGTTGTAATTCAGCCACATTGGAGCGTTTGAGCATGAACTGCCTTGTTAAGGTCATGCCACAGCATCTCAATAGGATTCAGGTCAGGACTTTGACTAGGCCACTCCAAAGTCTTCATTTTGTTTTTCTTCAGCCATTCAGAGGTGGACTTGCTGGTGTGTTTTGGATCATTGTCCTGCTGCAGAACCCAAGTTCGCTTCAGCTTGAGGTCACGAACTGATGGCCGGACATTCTCCTTCAGGATTTTTTGGTAGAGAGCAGAATTCATGGTTCCTGTCTTCCAGGTCCTGAAGCAGCAAAACAGGCCCAGACCATCACACTACCACCACCATATTTTACTGTTGGTATGATGTTCTTTTTCTGAAATGCGGTGTTACTTTTACGCCAGATGTAATGGGACACACACCTTCCAAAAAGTTTATAACTTTTGTCTCATCAGTTCACAGAGTATTTTCCCAAAGGTCTTGGGGATCATCAAGCTGTTTTCTGGCAAAAATGAGACGAGCCTTAATGTTATTTTTGCTCAGCAGTGGTTTTCGTCTTGGAACTCTGCCATGCAGGCCATTTTTTGCCCAGTCTCTTTCTTATGGTGGAGTCATGAACGCTGACCTTAACTGAGGCAAGTGAGGCCTGCAGCTCTTTGGATGTTGTTGTGGGGTCTTTTGTGACCTCTTGGATGAGTCGTTGCTGCGCTCTTGGGGTAATTTTGGTCGTCCGGCCACTCCTGGGAAGGTTCACCACTGTTCCATGTTTTCGCCATTTGTGGATAATGGCTCTCACTGTGGTTCGCTGGAGTCCCAAAGCTTTAGAAATGGCTTTATAACCTTTTCCAGACTGATGGATCTCAATTACTTTCTTTCTCATTTGTTCCTGAATTTCTTTGGATCTCGGCATGATGTCTAGCTTTTGAGGATCTTTTGGTCTACTTCACTTTGTCAGGCAGGTCCTATTTAAGTGATTCCTTGATTGAGAACAGGTGTGGCAGTAATCAGGCCTGGGTGTGGCTAGAGGAATTGAACTCAGGTGTGATAAACCACAGTTGAGTTGTGTTATTACAGGGGGGGCAAACACTTTTTCACACAGGGCCATGTAGGTTTGGATTTTGTTTTCCCTTAATAATAACAACCTTCATTTCAAAACTGCATTTTGTGTTTACTTGTGTTATCTTTGACTAATATTTAAATTTGTTTGATGATCTGAAACATTTAAGTGTGACAAACATGCAAACAAATAAATCAGGAAGGGGGCACTTACCACCCCATTCATTTCATATGAAGTGTGTGTGAGACTGCCTTGCTCAGTTAACAAGCTAACGTTATGACAATATTTCTTAAAATAGGCATAGTTTCTTAACTTACAGAAGGAAAATAATTTCTGCAAAACTAAATATTAATGTTGACATTAGTTGGCATGGGCCTTTACTTCAACATTGTGTTTTGATGCATTTCTAATACAATAAGGCTTTTTCTAGTAGATGTTTTTTTAAGACCCCTTTTCCCATCTGTGTGACCAGAAATCAAAGCCTTTGCTTATTCCACATTTTTGGGAAGGAAAATGGTGGAAAAACGTATCTATGCCTTTATTTCCCCAAAAGGTTTGACTCCGCTTTCATTTCACACCAAATGTGATATGCTCCTATAAAACTTCATGTTTGTGCTCATGGGTCCTTTTACATGGAAATGACCTTAGACATAATACACGCTTGGTGTGATAGGAAACCTGTGTGTGCCCCTCTCCTCCCCGTCTGCCTGGGCCAATGGGGAGGTGGTAAAGGGCAACATACTGGTCACGAGAACTCCCCAAAATGGCATCCCACACTAACGCCTTGTGACAAGGTGGTGGCCTTTCCACTGTCCTGAACCACTGCTGACACTAACGTAGCGCCACGATTTTCTGAAGAGATGGTGGGAGGAAGACAGATGGGGGGGAGAGAGATCGAAAGAAAGAGCTAAGCTCAGAAGAGTGGCTGTTTAAGGCCTCTAGTCGTCTGTGTCTGTGGGCTCTTTTCCCTCCTCTCCTGGCAGCTTATCAGTCTGTGATTAAACCTGTCATCTTTAATTAGAATATGGTGGAAGTGGAACAGCTCACTCTCTCTGTGCTGCAGGTGTAGCGATGTACCAGACAGTTAGAATAAAGACATCAAAGCTTCCAGCAGTGACAGTACATAGGAGAACCTGGATTCCCACAAATGCTGGGTACAGATAATACAAACTAAACATCAGTAAAGGTCATGTTCTAGAAGCGTATATGGATTTCTAATGACTCGGGATCTACTCTAAAACAGGTCTCCCCAAACTCAGAAAGCACATAGTACAGTCACCAGGGGAACGGTCCCAAATCTGAGAAAAGAAGGCCCCATTCCACACCCAAAAGTCCTATTCCAGTGTTTCCTCTATATTCATTTAGCAGCGGTGGGATAGTCAAATGTTTTCAGTGTAAACGTAAACGACTCAAACCAGATATAAAGTATGTAGAAAATATATTGGAGCGATATATTTTTTTAATAAGCTCATCTTTGAGAACTAACAATCACCAAAATAAAAACTAGACTATCAGTGAGAATCTAAAATTGCAAAAATGTCATGGCATGGGCCACCAAAGATTTTGTTATAATGTTTGAATCACTCAGATAGCATATGAAGGCAGGATAAGCCATGGCAAAATGTGTAGAATTGCAGTAAATTAGCTTAAAAACTTCACATTCTCTCAGCCCCATGACAAAATGTGTCGAATTGCAGGAAACAAGCTTTACTCTCCGCCCCATTGCAAAACATGTCGAATTGCAGGACATTTGCTTTAAAACAGCAACATTTTGTCTCTGCGGCCAAGAGGGCCTCTAAAATGTAGGTCAGAGACAGCACCATTGGCCACACCCACTACCTCGCCTCTCCAAATCCCCCCACCCTAAATTTGCCACCGCTGCTGAAAAAACTCCTAGGGGAAACACTGTATTTAGCCTATTGCAGATAAAAGAAGAGGAAGAAAACAATCCTCACCTCCTCAATTAGGTCCCTATACTCAGACCCCCTGCTGTTGACTCCCCCTCATCCTATCTTCCTCCCCTCCTCTCCTCTCCTCCCCTGGCCGTGCATCTTAGGTGGACTTCCTGGAGGAAACCCTGGGGTGCCGTGGGGGAGAATCTCCAGTGAGAGTCCAACAACAACAACATGACAGACTCACACACAGGAAATGGATGGAGAGGACTGGAGAAATTAAGAAGAGAGAGGGGTAAAACAACACTACATGGGTCTGTATCTTCAAATACACACACACACACCTTTGCAAAGCAAAGTACCATCTTATAGAACAAATAATTGAGTGTGTGAAATGTGTGTCTTTGACGAGATTGGGCCATGTAGTGCTTTTCTACCTCTGCACACAGTCTATACTCACACACATCTCTCTCAAAGCTTGACACATTGGCTACATGCAGAAAGATGCATTTATGCACATGCAGGTAGACACACACACACGCGCACACAGACACACAAAAACACACAGGCGTGCTCCGGGTTAGCCTGCTAACTCTGTGTGGGTGGAATGCAAGAGAGTTCCTCTGGCTGAGAGCTCTTTCCATGATCTCGCACTCCACTGTGCTCCTGTGGGTCTCTAGCCTCTCAGAAACAAAGTGGCCCAGATAAAACAGATGGCTCACTCAGTCACTCACAACTACAGATGGACAGAGGCTCCTGAGCACCACTAAGATATACTGGAACTGTACTGATATCCTCCCGAGATATACTTTAGGCCAATCAGGCCAAAGAATGCTTCGGAAAAGAGACGTTAGAGAACTCCCATTGGATGTCTGCATCTCTGATCCTGCCCATTGTAGTTCAGAGCCCTCATCTCATTCGCCAGCGTTACTCATAGCCTTAGCTGAATGTGCTGAGTAATCCCCTGTGGCCAATAGCCAGACAGCAAGGTTACTGACGGTTGCCATTGATTGCTGATCCCTTAGCACAGAACTGAGAGGGCACATACCAGGAACACAGCCTGAAGCGCCAACTGTGCCTTACATCATTAGAACAGCTCACTAAATGTGCATTTCTCTCTCTGGCAGTCACCTTTTCTCCTCGTTCCCAGTCTCATTCCCCCTCTTCTTACTACATTCGATTCTCGTTCGTTCTTTTTCCTTGTTGACTAAATCCCGCATTCTTCCCTCATTCCTTCCCTCTTGTTTCATCAAACCTTTTTCTCTTGCTCTCGTTTCTAATCTCCTTCATTCCCCTTTCTCCCTCTTGCAATTGTATCTTGTCTCGAGGAGCACCGCAGCGAACAGTGGCCCACATCCTGGGCCTTCATCTCCATGGTCACCATTCATCTAAACATCATGGCCCCCTTTTGTCACACAGGGACATGGCGGGCAATTCAAACTGCCCTCACAAAGGCTGATAACCCCTATTCACACAAGATCTCACCCATACCTTTCACTGGCGCGCTCCATTCGCAGTATTTGTAATGTGGACATATACCATCTTTGCAATTCAGGGAGGGATGGGGATTTGTGATCGATAAGAGGAGATCTTGCATCCACTTTTTTATTGATTGTTTTACACGCGTTTGGGTGGACACAAAGATTTCTAGGAAACATTGGGTATATAGGCTTCTGCAGGACAGGACCAGTTATTGGTCAACCCCATAAAACCCAGAGGAGATGGATCCCATTGCAGCATAGAGGACTGTTCTTGCTCCCCCAACTAAGGCCTTGAGCACTCAAAGACAAGAGATCAAACTGACTGGGGACCAGCACAAGAACCTGGAGTCCTTTGAAACAAGCTATCGTTATCCATGAATCAGCAATGATGGAGGGAAGAAAACATGGAGGGAAGAAAACATGGAGTCAGATACAATCGTCCCTTAATGCTGTTCCCCTGCCTTATACTCGGGTCTCAAACAAGGCACCCATTCAGAAGCGAGCCACTGTAATCTGGCCAAAAATTCTAAAGCTGCTGCCTATAACTAGCTCCTTTCTCTATCAAACACAGGCTTCCACTTTCAATCAAACTTTTCAACATCACTTTCCCTAGTAAGCCACAGGGACGATTTAACAGCTCCCGTTCTGTGAAACATTTCCACGACATATGGCGTCTCCCTAGGCTGGCAGCGATGTGAGATCTGTGAATGAACAGGTGAAAATCTGCTGTTTCATTCAGAGGCAAGGTGGTTTGAGGAACCAGAGTCTGTGTCCTCATCATCACTTAATGAGATGTGGCATGGTTACTGTTAGATTTAGTGGCCAATGTTTGTATTTGTACTTATTATACATCCCCATGCCTTGGCAGCAGCTACTCTTCCTGGGGTCCAGCAAAAATTAAGGCAGTAATATACATTATAATACAATTTTTAAGCATTAAACATTACATTTTACAAGAGATTTCCCAATACATTGTGTGCGCATTGATTCTGCTGATAGTGTTCAGAACACAATTCAGCTACATGATGTTAGTCTTTACCGAAGGCTGGACAACAGATGTTAGACCCATTGATTGGTCATTGTTAGAGCCAACAGGACTTGATGTGCATGGCTGTGAGGAAATGTGTGGGCTAGTAGAGGGGGAAATTAGGCTTCAGAACTAGTATAACTCGTTATTTACAGCATGTATAGTATAAGGACTTGAAAGCCCATTACCCTCCTGAATCTATTACAAGTGTATTGTGAGGGTCAGGACCTGCTAAGAAACAGGATGATGACGAGAGGTGCTCTTGCTCCTAGAGAAGTTGAAGACCTCTGATGCTCCTCTCCCCTGAAACGTGTGATGTGGCCTCGTATAAAAATCACTGTCCGTATCGACCCAAATCAGTATGTCCTGGACTTGGTTACTATGACATGGCCTGGGCCCTCCACTGTGTGTGGTTGAGGAGGCAGACCAGGGACTCGCGGCTCAACCTGTGGCCCAGGGAGGGGCAAGGGTGAGCGGGTACAGCGGAGCAGAGGGCCTGCTGCTCGAGCAAATGGCACAGCTATTAGTGAGGGAGGAGGCTTCCTGGTGAGGTGTGACTGCGCTGCAAAGGGCCCAATCAGGCTGAGAACAGGAGGTCCTGACTGCTAATACATTACCTGGGAGCGGAGAGGCAGGCTAGCTAAGCGACAAACCAAAGTGGGTTTGTGATCGGTTCAGTGGAAGAGCAACTAACCAAAAGAGTGCAGTTGAATTCATGGGGGTAATATAGCCTGTGACCCTTACGGAGAAGAGTAAATCAATAAATGGATAGCATGTAAAATTTAAATACTGGTCAAGTATTTAGTATTTAGAGTAGTACCATATAGCAGCTCCATGCCATTGGTAGTGTTTGCATGAGTCTGATTTGTGCAGTGTCCAGTGAGAAAGGTCTTTCCTATGAACTTGATTGAGATCAAGGAAATATTCAGTCATCCATTTTCCGATATAGCAGGCCATCATAGACCAACACAGCAGAAAATTGTTCTACACGTCCACCTTTACTCTCCTATCTGGAACAGGTTTTGGAATTTGCCTCAAGAGGAAGTGAAATTCACATATATAACTCTGGCATAACCAGTGATCCAGTATCGAGAGCCTGCTACAGTGCCTTCAGAAAGTATTCATACACCTTGACTTACTCCATGTGTTACAGCCTGAATTCAAAATGGACTAAAATGTTGTTGTTTTTTTTTCACCCATCTACACGAAAAACCCAATAATGACAAAGTGAAAACATGTTTTTAGAAATTTTAGCAAATGTATTGAAAATGAAATAAACAAATATCTAATGTACGTAAGTATTCACACCCTTGAGTCAATACATGTTAGAATCACCATTGGCAGTGATTACAGCTGTGAGTCTTTATAGGTAAATCTCTAAGAGCTTTGCACACCTGGATTATACAATATTTGCCCCTTATTCAAGCTCTGTCAAATTGGTTGTTGATCATACCTAGACAACCATTATTTATTCTGTACAGGCTTCCTTCTTTTCACTCTGTCAATTAGGTTAGTATTGTGGAGTTACTACAATGTTGTTGATCCATCCTCAGTTTTCTCCTATCACAGCCAATAAACTGTGTAACCGTTTCAAAAAGTCACCATTGGTCTCATGGTGAAATCCTTGAGCGGTTTCCTTCCTCTCCGGAAACTAGGTTAGGAAGGACGCATGTATCTTTGATGTGACTGGTTGTATTGATACACCATCCATAGTGTAACTAATAACTTCACTATGCTCAAAGGGATATTCAATGTCTGCTTTTTTATTTTTTACCCATCTACCAATCGGTGCCCTTCTTTGCAAGTCATTGGAAAACATCCCTGGTCTTTTTGGTTGAATCTGTGTTTGAAATTCACAGCTCGACTGAAGGACCTTACAGATAATTGTATGTTTGGGGTACAGAGATAAAGTAGTCATTCAAAAATCATGTTAAACACTATTATTGCACAAAGAGTGAGTTCATGCAACTTATTATGTGACTTGATAAGCACATTGTTACTCCTGAACTTATTTAGGCTTGCCATAACAATGGGGTTGAATACTTATTGACTCATAATTCCACTTTCACATTATGGGGTATTTTGTGTAGGCCAGTGACAAAAACTCAATTTAATCCATTTAAAATGTAGGCTGTAACAAAATGTGGAAAAGTCAAAGATTGTGAATACTTTCTGAAGGCACTGTAGTTCCTCTTTTGACCTTTGTAAAACTTTATCCCCCTCAAATAAAACCTTCTCCCTCCCCAAATAAAGCAGAATACTCTGCTCCTCTCCACACAGAGGGAGGAATGAGAGCTCAATCTCTTCCTCCATCCCTCTTTGTGTTCAAAGAGACAGATTCTTGTTTGTAATGAAAAACACAATATAAAATACATATATTATCATTATTATTCCTGCTCTGGCTCCTCTCAGGGCCCCCAGCACAGAGCAGAGCAGGCCAAAACCTTCCTGCATTCCTTTCTTAGCAGGCGCTTCATATCACAGACCCTGGGTGGTGGGAGGTCTACTCAGATCCTACTATCTGCAGGGCTGAGAGACAAGGGAGCCTACTATTTCATTAGTCAAACGGCCTGGAAGTACTAGGAAGGAGAGAGGCTATAGGGGGAAAGTCCAGCCCTTGACACCCAAACCAACAACTCCATAATGGTCTTGTCATACATGCTGCTTCAGATGAATCAGCAAGTAAGGAGATGACTAATACAGTACTCCAATAGACCTCTAATCCCTGAATAATAAGAATAGGTAGGCTGCAGAGGAGGCTGGTGGGAGGAGCTATAAGAGGATGGGCTCGTTGTAATGGCTGGAATGGAATAAATGGAACAAGTCAAACATGTGGTTTCCATGTTTGATATGTTCCATAAAATCCATTCCAGTCATTACAACGCGCCCATCCTCCTATAGATCCTCCCACCAGCCTCCACTGGTAGGCTGTGGTTAAGAAATCATGCTTTTGATCAGCATTTTTTTTTTTATATACCAGTGAAAATAACTCTCCAAAAGGCAAACTCACGAAACACACACGTTGTGGTTTGATAAACTTTTGACTACGTGGACTCACTTAAACTCAATTATCCGTGGTCACCAAATTCCTCAAATGCGCAGGCCTGTATAATGTTACATAGCAATCTGACTATTCCTTGAAACGGAAATCCCCTAATAACAAACACTGCTGAAGAAGTACAAAACAGTCAGACTTGACTCGGACCTCTGAATGCAAAGAGATTGGTTACAAAACGACAGAAAATCTATAGGCCCTAATAGCCTACAATTCACCAAAACTCGTAAAACTAGACGTGTGTCTAACTACAAGACCGTCTCGAACGTGATAACTGGCAGACATAAATACAACAGTGACAATTGACAAAGTGGAGAACATGGAAGGCAAACAAACCGTGGCTGTTTGTCAACATGTCAGAGCCTTTACACCAGTAGAGGAAACCGTCACAAATGAACTGAACACTACGCGCTGAGCGATCTTGGATAGCGTAGTCCATGATACCACATGCACTCCAAAATAGGAGTGGCCACAATGCGGACTTCACGCAATCTCAACAAAAGCGTTTCTCGTGTAAGTCAAGCACAAATTAATGCCTGTATATCAAGGGAAATGTAATCCTATCTGTGTTGTTATATTATTGGACGAAACATTTGCTTTTGTAAGGCACTTAGATATACAATGTTGCAACTTGCATCACTGAAACAATGATCGGTATGGTGTGCAGTCTATATGAACATTCCATTTTGAAGTTCAATATTCATGTTCACTGAAAACAGAAACGCAAGAACTCGAGACATCCAACTTCATAGGATTGGGAATTGTAGCCTAGATTAAAATAGTTCATAACATTTAGATGGGTAGGCTATAAAAACGTTCTCCCGAAACTGTTCAGTTTCTGTAGGAAACAAATGTCAAAACATGTTGACGAATTAAAAACATGCCTTGCACTCCAGCTGCCCCCAACTAGTGGGATACTATGGGCCTATTTGCATTAAGCATTAAGCTTTGAAACAAGACTTTAGCTGCCATAGAAATAAAATGTCGAAATATCGATAGGATAGTCTAGCCTATAACCTATTACGCAGTAACTAACGAATATTATGCGTCCAGAACTATCTTTTGACATGGGGCCTTGACCGACCACTAGTCCAAAATTCTCCCTAAATAGAGGGGAAATGACAGCAGATCGTTGGGTGATGCAATGTAGCCAACAATAAGACTGGATTTTATTTGTTATTCGTCAAAAAACATTTACACGTTCTCTGACCATAACATAGGGCTATTATGCATGGCATGGGGACACAATTTCCAAATTGCTTTAGACATTTTAGTCAATGAACGCTCCCTTCTGTCCATTCAAATGTAATTGTGAACAAATGAAGGAAAACAAAGGAACACTGCCCGCAATTGACACAGATGAAAAACCATTTGACAACTATCTATTCCAGAATTACATTTATTTTTCAATTGGGCACATTCATTAAGATGAGAGTTTTTGTTTTACGCAAGAGGGGAAATCTCCCAGAAGAGCTTGGCCTGGCCTGACCAAGCCCCAGTCCACACAGAAAGATTGCAGACCCGTTTGCTACAAAAAATGATCTTGTCTGAACGAGATTCACTTTGTATTGCCCCCACTTCACTCCCAACTACCCATTTAAACCTGGGAAATTGTTATACGGTACATTGTTTTCATTGCCACGCCACACCATCATAATCGGTTAACGTAAATTGTTTTCCTTTTTGAACCCTTTAGCCAAATAAAACATTGGCAAAATGAACTGGTACATACCATAGCATTCCTCCCTCTTCTCTCGTTCACTACTTTCTCTCCAATGTCCTCCTTCGCAACTCGCAAAAACAGCACTCCCAACGTCTCGAGAATTTAATTAATAAAGAGAGGTAATTCTACTCCTCTAACAGTCACATAAATATCTATATTTCTCTTTTGGACACTTGGTATATTTTTTCTCCTGAAATCAAGACTCCATTTTCACAAGTAGCCTATTAAGTTTTCGTACCATCTGCATATTGAGTTCCTCCTCTTGCCTTTGGACACAAAAACACTTAAATTATCTCGAAAATGCAGTAGAACTTCAGTTTCTTGTCCGATGGATGTTCGTTAGAAACGAGGGGGCGTTGGAAAGACTTGATTCGTTGTGTTTTCCTCTTGGTTCACCACGTTGTTTTGACCAATTCTTATTTCCTTTGTTGTGTCCAATATACAGATCTGCCCATACGCGTACACATCATATGCCGTGTTAGGTGATGCGCAGTGCTCAATTAATAAATACAACCCTAAATGTTGTGTTTCCTATGAGTATCGCTTCACAGACTGCCCAAATGTATGACAGTGTGTAAGTGTATTTTTTTTTTCAGCTTCCCAGTAATGGCGGCCCGGCCCTTCTCCCGAATACAGCCTCTCTTCCTCCGTCCTATTCCGAGAGAATAGAGAGAGAGCTGTAGCCTACAACAGCGTAGTCTCGCCCAGTGGCGCATGGACACAATTACAACACACACACACATTATTTTTCTAAATAACATAATCGCTTATATTCTCATAATAATTAATGTTATTCATCATACTTCGTTTTCATTTATTTTTGCTGTATTAATAATATACTTCCATTTAAAGGGGCAATCTGCTTTTGCTACATCAATTTTGGGACACAATTTTGAAGAATATAGCTTGTAAATAAATGCCTCATGAGCTTAGTTTAACTGTCATACACCATCAGAACGCAAAATATAAGCTTGTTGTACTACAATGTTTGTAAACAAAGTAAATGTAAACAAACACTATAACTCAAAACGGTAGAATTACACTGAGTATACAAAACATTAAGAACACCTGCTCTTTCCTTGACATGACCAGGTGAAAGCTATGATCCCTTGTTGATGTCACTTGTTAAATCCACTTCAATCAGTGTAGATGAAGGGGAGGAGACAGCTTAAAGAAGGATATTTAAGCCTTGAGACAATTGAGTCCTGGATTGTGTATGTGTGCCATTCAGAGGGTGAAAATATTTAAGTGCCTTTGAACCGGGTATGGTAATAGGTGCCAGGCTCACCAGTTTGTGTCAAGAACTACAACGCTTATGGGTTTTTCACGCCCATGTGTATCAAAAATGGTCCACGACCCAAAGGACATCCAGCCAACTTCACACAACTGTGGGAAGCATTGGAGTCAACATGGGCCAGCATCCCTGTGGAATGCTTTCGACACCTTGTAGAGTCCATTCTGAGGGTAAAAGGGAGGAGAGGTGAAACTTAATATTAGGAAGGTGTTCCTAATGTTGGGTACACTCAGTGTATAATTTTAATATCATGGATGGTCAGTCCTTACATCCATATCTCTGTCTATGAATTTTAGAGTTGTTACATTTCTCCAGCCTCATCCCTCAGCTTTGGACCCAAACAGGGGCTGGGAAAAAGCTTTGCTATTGTTTCAACTGCTGATTGCCCCTTTAACTGCACATACCTTTAATTGATAGAATAATTAGAAAATTAAGTCAATGCAATTCAGGACAAGAAATGAGATGCAACTTGCAAGAACTGGAAAAAAAACTTCCAGCAAATGAGTATTTAAATAAAAAAATATTTGCATTTTAAACAATTTCCTGGAATTGACCCCAACTCTTGCAGGAGAACACATGTATCCATGTCTGGCAATTATAGATATAAACAATTTTCCCAATGTCATGTCAGTTATGCAAATAATGTATGTACGACACTCCGAAATTTTTCTTTCCAATATGAACAAATCATATATCTGATCCAGTGCACAGGGAGAATGGGAGAGAGAATATTATGTTTTAGCCATTCAGAAAATCAATAATCTCAAAGGTTATTCCCGGTCCTCTAGACTCATGCCACAGAACTCGTATGGCTGTTTACTGAATTGTTGGAGATCACTTTTCACCTGAGAAGAATTCAGTAGTCCTGATTATAATGTCAGTTTAAATGCTATGGCCTTCCCCAAGAGTACATGACTTGACAATATAAAACCACGAACACATGGAAGTTATAGATAGAGATACCACAGATGATGTACTGCGATGCTAAATATGATTGTTGTTCTACAATTCAAACAGATGTTTAGTGGCTTGGGGACTTTGTTACGCATTGAATCTCTCTCTCTCTCTCACTCTCTCTCTCTCTGTCTCACTCTCTCACACACACATACACACACAAACACACAGTGGCGTACCACAGTTTTGCGGGGCCCTCCCCAAGGTCTGAGAAAGCCCCCCCACACTACCTTCCTTGACCTTACAACACGCAGTCTGAATCAAGCTGTGACTAACTGATCCTTATGTATTTTTTGGGGTGTATTTCAGCCATTCAAAATGACATGTAATTGGGTTGGATAACTTTATCTCTTTATTGGCAGAACATTTTATCAGAATTACTTTGCTAATAATTCTAAACAGTCCACATACTCTAACAGTTACTCTTGATCTGTGTATTTGGAATGTTTTAGGATACGTGAACATCCTCCATTTAAACACAAAGTTTAAAGTACAGCACCCCGAGTCAACAAGCTGCTTGCTGTCCAGTCATATTAGTCAGTGAGTTCACAGCAATATTTGCATGACCCCAGTCACACAGAGCAAGATTAGCATGGGGCAAAGATTCATTCATCATTTGTCCGTGTTTTACATTTTCTCCTTTACTACTGAACACCTACTGGGCCACTCACTGCGACAAGCTGGCCCAACTATACCGATCTCTCTGACCAAGACCTTTCTGAACGTTGTTTGGTTTTGAACCAAAGTATGAAATTGGGGAAATGCTCTGAACTGTTTCATACTCTCCTATTCATTTAAAGCCAGAACAGCCTTGGGAAACCATTGGAAAACAACACAGCAAAGCAGTCTAACGAGAGAGAAGCTGCCCTGTTTTCTACTTGGTTTCCCCTTTTTTGCTCTCTATCCCATCTCAACTCTTTCTCTCTGCAGCTGAAATATTTCTGGGTCCCAGGGGCAGGCACATTCCTCCCACTCACAGTTGTGCAATCCCTGACAATCACCGCCCTCCCCCTTCGGCCTCCCCGGCCTAACACACAGCACAGAGGAGCTGTCCAAGCTGTCTGGACAATGTTCTGCAGCGGATCGGCTACCCACCAGACCAGTTAACAAACTCATGGGCCCTGACTTTGCAGAAAACAGCCAGAGGGATGTAACATAAATGGCTGGCCTTCCATTTTGTTACTGCTTAATGTGGGATTGGGAAGAAAAGTGTATTCCCTGCCTTCGGTCTAAAAGTCACAGGCTCTGAAAGACAACGTGTGTTTTGTTGTTTTTGCTGAGATTTAGTGTTGTGCCCCAGTCTTCCTTTATAATAGCCTATGTTACACTCTTCTTGTGGTTGAAGGCATGATGTCGGAGAGTTTGTAATGTATGTTTTATTTGGACTGTGGAAATATTAAGAAGTAGCATGGTTTCCTCTGGGGTTTAATATGGTCAACAGAAATCAATAATATAATATAATGGAATAGGTCAAAATTACATGAGACATCTTGATTATATATCTGGCTATTTTTGCCTTTTCATAATCAAGCAGGGTGGTAGCCTATAATGCAATTTTCCATTTTATTTTAGATAATTTAATTCCTCCTAGGATACAGCAACTCACAAAAACCATAGCACTTAGCTTGATACTTTATCAACATACTTGAAGTCAACAAAATGTAATTAAGTGATAATGCCCTAGAAGCTGGTGTTTGGAGGATATATTGGCATGGGTGTTGTTAGGCCCTCGACTGGCTTCGAGGGTATTATAACTTTTATACACGGGGTTACCAATATATTCAAATAATGATTGACATATTTTCATTTAAAAAAACGTTATTTTGATTAATTGATTCATACTATTTCATCCTTCCACAAGATATAGTCCTGACACAAATATAGGGTTACTAGCCAAGCCGGCTGCTCGTTCGTTCTATCGGTTCGTTTGCCAGAGACGCGACCCAGTCGTAAGTGAAGTATTTTTGTTCTGTATCTATGGACGCGACCCAGTCGTTCGTTCTAAATGTTCCATTGCCATACTGGCTGGCAACGTTCTTATCCCTTGCTTGCTAGCTAGCCAACTACGGCTAAATTACAGTCACGTCAAAAGTGCAGCCTGAATAACAGCAAAGTAGCCACATTTGTTTAAGCTGTTTTCTAGTGACATTTATTTGAAGACGTCCATAACAATGAGCTAATGAGGCGCGATTTCGCCTGGCATAGAAACTGTGCTCACGTCAGGACACTGTGTTGTTCATAGGAGCTAGCCAACAACACAGCTAACACAATCACTTCAAACTGAAGCTGGAAAGACTGCCAACTAGCTGCACTTAGTTTCGTTGTACCTTTTTTTCAATTTACATTTAATTGTTTATATCCATAAAAACGATGCCAGCTGATTCATGATTTCGACTGGCTGAGAAACGCTGCCTGCCTGTCTGTCTTTTCCCGACAAAATGAATTACCATGGGACAGCTGGAGATTGAATTTGAATATTGAAACAATGTTTATACAAATCTCCGCTGTTGAAAACTAAATGTTATTCTAAAAGAAATGTGAGATAATATCTAGATACTTTTTATAGTGGAGATCAAGTTTATAAATATCCTGGCTGGGTTGATGAGACAGTAGATTGCGCACTCCCGTGTAGCTCAGTTGGTAGAGCATTGCATTTGCAACGCCAGGGTTGTGGGTTCGATTCCCACTGGGGGCCAGTATGAAAATGTAGCACTCATTAACTGTAAGTAGCTCTGGATAAGCGCATCTGCTAAAATGACTAAAAAAACAGGAGTAAATAGGCATTTTAACGTCATAGATTTAGCCAGTGGTAACTTGTGGAATAGGCTACGGCTGGAATGCGGATTTAACCAATCAGCATTCATGATTAGACCCACCCGTTGTATAATGTGCCATAAATTACAATAAATCAAAGTGCCTGTAAATGATTTATACTGCAAAATGTGCACTTTAAATTTCAGACTTTTTTTTTGTTGCTTGATTGGCCAAACCTGAGCCAAATATTCATGTGACTGGACCTCACGAATCCCGCAATGCCTTGCGCCTTTAGCGTTTCCTGTACATCTTGCTCGGGAAGATAGCGGGCAATAATCCTATCATTTGGAGAATTTATGTAAAATCTAATAAATAATCACCAGGCTACGGATTTTTTTTAAACAATCGTTTCAAAGAAAAGACAATGGTATGTTTGCAATTGGGTACATTTTGTGGCCAATTACTTTGCTCCAACGTCAGCATAGCCGGTAGCTAGCTAACGTCGTTCGCCAGTCTCATGTGAAATGTATGAGAAGCCTAGAAATCATTGCTAGCTATCTAGATAACGTTATATATTCGAATTAAACAAACCTCCTAACTATTTAAAGGAATCGATTAGCTACATACGGCTCCCGACTTTTTTACCAAGCAACTGCCTGGCTTGCATTTATGTCAGTAACGTTAGACTAGTTAGCCACCTAGCTAGTTAGCTATTTAACATAACTTGTTATATATCTTGACCTGACAGGGTGCGGCTAGCTAACGTTAGCTAGTAATCTAGGTGTTGTAAAGGAATGTCTGCACACTCTTAACCAATCAATCCATGGTCAGAAATGCACTGTTATAGTTGAGGTGAAACTGATGATGCATATGAGTGGTGATAACTTCCAGTGAACCCATAGTTAGATCTGACAAGGCTAGCGAGGGGTCAAGGTTTCATAATGTTCAAATGGAAATGGTGTGTAGAACTCCTATGACTCTCTTGACAAGAAAGAACGGGGAAATCAATTTCTATAGCTACATTACATTAAGGCCTAGGTTAGCTTGGCTATATGCTGAGTTCAGAATGTTGTGCTGTAACTAGTTAAGTTACTATAGAGGGCTCTCCAACCCTGTTCCTGGAGAACTACGGTCCTGTAGGTTTTCACTCAACCCTAATCGAGTACACCTGATTTGTAATCATTAACTGGTTGATTAGCTGAACCAGGTTAGTTAAACTGGGGTTGGAGCGAAAACCTACAGGAGGGTAGCTCTCCAGGAACAGGTTTGGAGACCCATGTACTAGACTGCAGAGCATTTCTCCCCCTTCATTTTCTCTGCTCCCGTCATACAGATCCGCTTCATCCTGATTCAGAACCGAGCAGGGAAGACCCGACTAGCCAAGTGGTACATGCAGTTTGATGACGACGAGAAACAGAAGCTGATTGAGGAGGTGCATGCTGTGGTGACTGTCCGTGATGCCAAGCACACCAACTTTGTGGAGGTAAGGCAGAAGGATTTTCATGATGCCATGTCTGTGCGTTGGAGTCTGTGTGCCCTAATGAAGGCTATTATTTTCGAGCAATTGTATTCATTGTCACTATTTGGCATTCTAGGAAGGCTGGAAGCAACCTGGTACTGTAACTCAAGGTCTGGAGCTGCATTTGGCTTTACAGTGACATAGGCCTAAATTGTAGAATACATTGTGACACTGAAGAGACAGTGGATAGTAGGCTACATTTTCCACTGATATGCTGTAACCCTAATTGGTTAGCCAAGTTGAATTCGATATGCTAATAATTGAATATTTCATTGTAAATGAAAAAGACTGCTTGCAAGTCATAATTTCAAATCTACTGTAATTATTCTTAGATGAAAAATAAAAAGCACATATTGAGATGGTCGTCTGTCTTGTCTCCAGTTCAGGAACTTCAAGATCATCTATAGGCGCTATGCTGGTCTGTACTTCTGTATCTGTGTGGATGTGACAGACAACAACCTGGCATACCTGGAGGGTATTCACAACTTTGTGGAGGTACGTAGACTGTTTATTATGATGACACAATGTGGGAGCTGTTTTATGTCAATGACTCTGTCTGGTTTTGTGAAGGAATGTGGGCTAGTCAAATCTCCACCTTCATAGCTGAATGATTAGGCATATTGTGTTGGTAAACTATTGTATCGATGTGCCCCTACAGCAATTTGGAATATAGGGTGTGTCCGTTTGTAAATTCAGTGTTCAGAGCGCACACTGGACACTCTGGCCGAGGATTAGGGTTGATCCAAGCGTTCTGACCTCATAACGGCAGTCAAGCACCTAAGCTAACGTTGGCTAGCTTGCTAGCTACTTCCAGACACAAATGAGAGAACACCTCACTCTGACCATTTTACTCTAGAGCGTTGGTAACTGTGCTGCTGGCAACAATTTAATTAAACTTTTTTTGTTTACTGACACCGGCCATATTCAACAGGTGTTGAGCGTTCGTAAATTCATCAGTTACTCTGCGCTCTGGCACACTCAGACGAGAGCGCTCTGAAATCGGAGTAGATAGCCAGAGCGAATTTACGAACGCACCCATAGAGTGCCACAGTATGAGTCATAATACCCATAAAACCTAGCGGTCAAACAGGGAAATAGTTTGTCGTTTTTCCACCATTTAAGTTTTCCCATAGGGGATTTTAGAAACGCTTAAAATAAGGGCTGTGTTTCGTGTACGCTTGCCCTGGCGTGACGTTTTGATAACCGTGTAAATCTCTCTAGGACAATGTGACATCAATATACACTGCTCAAAAAAATAAAGGGAACACTTAAACAACACAATGTAACTCCAAGTCAATCACACTTCTGTGAAATCAAACTGTCCACTTAGGAAGCAACACTGATTGACAATAAATGTCACATGCTGTTGTGCAAATGGAATAGACAACAGGTGGAAATTATAGGCAATTAGCAAGACACCGCCAATAAAGAAGTGGTTCTGCAGGTGGTGACCACAGACCACTTCTCAGTTCCTATGTTTCCTGGTTGATGTTTTGGTCACTTTTGAATGCTGGCGGTGCTTTCACTCTAGTGGTAGCATGAGACGGAGTCTATAACCCACACAAGTGGCTCAGGTAGTGCAGCTCATCCAGGATGGCACATCAATGCGAGCTGTGGCAAGAAGGTATGTTGTGTCTGTCAGCATAGTGTCCAGAGCATGGAGGCGCTACCAGGAGACAGGCCAGTACATCAGGAGACGTGGAGGAGGCCGTAGGAGGGAAACAACCCAGCAGCAGGACCGCTACCTCCGCCTTTGTGCAAGGAGGAGCAGGAGGAGCACTGCCAGAGCCCTGCAAAATGACCTCCAGCAGGCCACAAATGTGCATGTGTCTGCTCAAACGGTCAGAAACAGACTCCATGAGGGTGGTATGAGGGCCCGACGTCCACAGGTGGGAGTTGTGCTTACAGCCCAACACCGTGCAGGACGTTTGGCATATGCCAGAAAACACCAAGACTGGCAAATTCGCCACTGGCGGCCTGTGCTCTTCACAGATGAAAGCAGGTTCACACTGAGCACGTGACAGACGTGACAGAGTCTGGAGACGCCGTGGAGAACGTTCTGCTGCCTGCAACATCCTCCAGCATGACCGGTTTGGCGGAGGGTCAGTCATGGTGTGGGGTGGCATTTCTTTGGGGGGCCGCACAGCCCTCCATGTGCTCGCCAGAGGTAGCCTGACTGCCATTAGGTACCGAGATGAGATCCTCAGACCCCTTGTGAGACCGTATGCTGGTGCGGTTGGCCCTGGGTTCCTCCTAATGCAAGACAATTCTAGACCTCATGTGGCTGGAGTGTGTCAGCAGTTCCTGCAAGAGGAAGGCATTGATGCTATGGACTGGCTCGCCCATTCCCCAGACCTGAATCCAATTAAGCACATCTGGGACATCATGTCTCGCTCCATCCACCAACGCCAAGTTGCACCACAGACTGTCCAGGAGTTGGCGGATACTTTAGTCCAGGTCTGGGAGGAGATCCCTAAGGAGACCATCCGCCACCTCATCAGGAGCATGCCCAGGCGTTGTAGGGAGGTCATACAGGCACATGGAGGCCACACACACTACTGAGCCTCATTTTGACTTGTTTTAAGGACATTACATCAAAGTTGGATCAGCCTGTAGTGTGGTTTTCCACTTTAATTTTGAGGGTGACTCCAAATCCAGACCTCCATGGGTTGATCCATTTGATTTCCATTGATAATTTTTGTGTGATTGTGTTGTCAGCACATTCAACTATGTAAAGAAAAAAGTATTTAATAAGATTATTTCATTCATTCAGATCTAGGATGTGTTGTTTAAGTGTTCCCTTTATTTTTTTTGAGCAGTGTATTTGCTTGTATCTACCCCCCAAAAATGAAATGCTATCATAAAGAACTACAAATGCCATGATGATCTGGACGAGACTGCCGAATCGAAGCACAGGTAAGAATGTATGGGTTAACTATCTAATGTTAGCTAAATGTAGTAATGAATAAATTGGCAACATTTCTTTAAATTGACAATTCTGTGAACTGTCTTGTGCAAGTTTTAAATTGACACAATACCTGTTAGCAAAGGTGTCATCTAGAGATGACGACGCAGGGATTTGTAGTTTGCTAATTAGCATTTTCGAATCTGAGAGTAAATAGAGCCGAATATATTGAAAAGTCACCTTGTCTGAGAGAGATTTACATGGTTATCAAAATGTCACTCCAGGGTAAGCCTACATGAAACACAGCCCTTATTTTCAGTGTTTCTAAAATCCCCTGTGGAAAAACGAATGGAACCATTTCCCTGTTTGACCGCTAGGTCTTATTGGTATAATGACACCTCGACTGTGTGGCTCTATTTTCTATGCATTCTAACCCAGTGTAATACACCCCGTATAGTGTCTGTCGCCTCGACGCAAAAGTAAGACCAAAACACCAAAGTGGGGGAAGCGCGAATCTCTGGTGGAATGTGGCCGTGAAGAAAAACAGTTGCGATTCCTGACACTCGGTTCAAGAGCACCGTGTCCTGGAATGCTGGATTTCCTCAGGCCCTTAAATGACCAACGCTGCATCTCAAATGATTCCCTATATAGGCTAGTGCACTACTTCTGACCAGAGCCTTGTACTATGGATTACACTGTTTCCTAGCTATGAATTAGACTAAATAACTAAAGTAACAAAACCTGACCTCCATGTCTTCTTTTAACCCTTTAGGTGTTGAATGAGTATTTCCACAATGTGTGCGAGTTGGACCTGGTGTTCAACTTCTACAAGGTAAGAGTAAAAGTGTTGAGATGATTTTTAAAACCACAAACACTGTGCTAAGAGGGGAAAATGGAAAGGAGCGGAAGAAACCCGGTTGAGGTGAAAAGATACCATTAAAATGTTTCTTTCATTGCAATGGGGAGGTGCTATGGCAACGAGGATGGGATGCGTAATTACAACAATCAGTCAATTAGGCTCATCCACATCAATTTGGCGGGGGTTGGTTTTCCTCTGCAAGAAATGCTAAGCAATTAAGACTCCCCTGATGACTGCCCTTTAAGCAGTTATCGTGTCAATTACGTAAGGTATTTCTGAATATTCGCCCACTCGCTGAACCTTAAAGAAGCGCAGCCCACACTAAAAGTTGCTGCGCTCTGTGACGTCTTCTGATTCACAAAGAAAACAGAAAGTGCCAGAAATGAACATGATGGCAAACATCAGCTCGTCTCAACATCAACCCCCTCTCTATTAGATCTAGTGCCACAGCAGCAAGGCCTACACACTGCTAAAAAGAAACATTTCCATAATGGGGTGGAGATAAATCTGCAGGATCTATACAGTTCTCCAACACTTTTGTTTTTAAAAGCTGTGTTTGCGCGTGCATACAGGGAATTTGACTGGTGCAGTAGGCTGACCTCTGACCTGTGTTCTGTCCCAGGTGTACACAGTGGTGGACGAGATGTTCCTGGCGGGGGAGATCAGAGAGACGAGCCAGACCAAGGTCCTCAAGCAGCTACTAATGCTCCAGTCGCTCGAGTAGCCAACGGAGCAGCCATCTTGACCAGTCCATCACCCACCCCCCCCATCAATGTCACTCTTGAAAGGACCCCCTCTCATTCGCCATCCTCCATGGAGCAGGCTCCACCCCTTACAGAAACCAGGGGCTTATTCACGAGTGTGGAAAGTCACAGAACGTTCAGATAGAAATGCATGGTGTAGAACAGACATCGTTTTCTGTCACGCAGAATCGGAATCTAGTCAGCTCTACACATTACATTTTTATCTGCAACAATGCGAAAGTTTCAACGTCTTGATTATGCCCCAATAAAGGCTGTGTATTTTGGTGATGCGCTGCAGATATGGCCCTTAACATTTCATTTCTTAACCACCAGTTCAAGTAAAATCATCTGGCTGAGTAGGAGTATATTTGCAGCATAGCATACAGCTGTATGCAGCACTGAAAATAAATGTTCTCTCTATGCCCTGTCTCAAGCTGAAGGCTGCACTTACGGCAGTTAGACTAGGGTTGCCAGTTATTCACCTGTGTATCCTGCCATCAAGCCTATACTAGTGGAGAGAGAGGATGACAAGGATTCATTGTTCTGGCAACCCCAGAGTGGCACTACAGTAGCTATCAAGCACCAGAAAACCAGTGTAAACTGGCTGTGATATCCCTGTCTACTCTGCACAATACGTCTGTCTGGGAGAATCACAGTTTGAGCTGCGGAGTGACTAAAGCACTACTACAAATGCCCATTGAAGCCATTGACCTCTGCTGGTGGTTCACAGTTCAATGGAGTGCACTTACTAAGAGTGCTGTTGAGAGGTCTGGTAATGGCAACCTGTACAGGGTTGTATCTACTCTGTGATATTAAATAGGAGGTTCTCTGGTCTTAAATAACTGTCAAGATCATGTCAGGTTGTATATCAGACAATGCGTCTCCACTCCACATATGGTGCTTGTATGTCACATCCAGATATGTTCACATTTAAGTACACACAAATACTTTAATTTAAAGGAAACTGAACAGCAAAAAAAATTCTAGTTAATGGAAATATACAGTGATATATATTTTAAGTAAAGCAGTACTGTGAAGTTTGTTTTGTATGGTGTACATATATACAGTATCTTATGCGTAATAGTGTGAAACCATTGTCTTGTCCATTCCAGGCCTTTCCCCAGCTTCTCCTGCCTGTCTCGTTGTCACTGAGTGTTTAATACACAGGTCTGAATTGGGGGGAAACTCCATTAATATTCCCTGGTCACCTCATTCATACTACATAAATGGTTTCTTTAACATCAACCAAAGGTCAAATGATATGACCAAAACTCCAGAGGTAACCATGTCGAGTCTTGCACCTCCCAAAACATCACAGGTTTCACATGTTACTATTATGGTTTAGATTTTTTAATGAGTTTTTATTTTATTTGGCTGTAGTGAGAGATGTACTGCTTCCCCTCTCCACATGTCTGTCCTGTGTGAGATTGATGAAAGATGTGTTTAGGTGTTAACGTCTCCTGTTGCTAAACTACCCAGTATTCCAGACATTATATAAAAATAAAAAAGTACTAAAAATACCTTTGTGCTTTTTATACTGTAGATAATGTATTGTAAATGTTTTTAATGTGATGAACATAGATTAAGGACTGAAGTTGGAAAACGTATCATTCGTTTGTGATATAGTACCACCTAGTGGTATCAATCCAGCATAGCCTTCACATTCTGGAATCCGCCGCCCTCTGAGGTTATTCTAGGAGCCTCACAGTGATCGATAAATCAATAAATATATCCACTTCAGCTACATTAACGCACTCTGCCTGTTACTCCATTGACCCACAAACATAAATTCAGACAATTAGACAAAGCTTTTACCATGTAGACTAGCATATGAAGTCTCCCGATACACTAACCCCACCCTACTCTGTCTCTGTGCGGTCTGTGGTGGATAGGCAACCAGGTTGACACAATGAACGCGCACACACACACACGTCAAGACATGATCCGCAATAAGTCAAATTCACCGCAGAGTTAAAAAGCTATGTTTATTTAGAATATATCTTTAAAATGAACAAGCAACCCTTCCCTGCCAGAAAAAAATCCAATAGACAAACTTAAATCTTATTTACAGCATAGATTATTCAGATGTACAGTAGTTCTTAAGATGACTCCATCACATTGGTTACTAAGCAACAGAGTTTCTGCTCCATTTCGAGTCGAGAAATGACAGGAGACTGAAGGAAGTTAATCACATGACCATCAGCCTATTATTAAGCGCTTACGATGCATTCAATAGAATACTCAGCATACATAATACATTATTGAGGCCAGGGTTCAACGGTCTTAGGGTCAAGCAGCATGGAGTGCATCACTGCTGTTGTGAGACATGACTGACTGATTGCAGTCAGTCTGTGGTCTGCACACTCACATGGGCTCAGGAAGTCACAGTAATCTCCAAGTGTTACATCATCCCTACAACGGCAGCAGTAAGCAACAATGAGTCAATAAAAAATCATTTTACCACAACCCTGGAGAGGGAGAATAGAACAGGTGGCTTGGTCAGTCAGTCAACACCGGGAGAGAAAGGACAAAATCGCAGTTCTTTAGTAAGGAATGATTACCACTACAATTGCTCTTTTTTATTACAGTATATATTTCAATTAATACAATGTACAATTCTATCGATACAGTATATAAACATAACAATCTCACGTAAAAGTGCACTTGCAGAGAAAGAAACAAAAACAAAGCAGCCTTTTTTTTTTGGGTTTACACAAAATGGGACCAGTCTTTCTCGGGTTGATGATGTCACAGTGGCATTTTGATAGCCATCTTCTCAAGGCTGGTTCAGTGTAACAGATAAGCTGCTCTTAGTGGAGTGCAAAAAGTAGCATTGCTTAAGAATTAGGTAAGGCTGCATGGGGTTAACCTGATTCTATGTGACAGTCAGAAAATGACAGGTGGAAGAGGTAAGACATGTAAAAACAATAAGTGCAGTTGAATCTTACAGACTGCAGCCTGGCCCTCTAACCTGAATATTTCCCACTAGTAACACTGAAACCAGTCTAGCTTCCTGTGACCGGTCTTTACATGTGAACGCAGAGCAGAAGAGAAATGAAGAGGGCAGAGATCAGGGTTACATTCTCAGAGATAACCTCTCCCCCCCCCAGGGCGGGATAGAGCCAGAGATTGAGACAGAGCGTAACCCTTACATGGCAAAGGCAAGCAGTGACATTAGATATGCAGCTGATAATGGGGAACAACAAGCGGTCATTGGGGTCCTTTGGAAAACCATAAGAAAAGACAACTGAAACCTTCCTAACCCTTGTGCTTTGGACATAACCTGCAGGCCCTTCATGGAGAGAATCGATTTCCCTTTGGGAGGTGATAGTAATGACAGTTTTGGGGGGGGGTATACGACTGTATACATCCACAATGTCAAGCATTTTTCTACTCCACTTGATAAATTGCATTAATTTAAAACACACCTTGGACAAGTTGTCCATTAGATTAGAATCAATGCCATTTATACCCAAGGTCGAGTTACATGTGGTCAAATTTAGACCGGTGGAATCAGTTACATGTGTACATCTGAAGCCAGGGGCTTGGGTGTTGATAATAAATGGCTATTTTCAGGTTGCAGAGTGGTCAAGTTTGGGTTGGGGAGACTTAGGTTTACCTGGTTATGATAAGGTGAACAGCAGGCTTGATTAGAAGTACTGTTCAGTGCAAACAAAGGTTAAATTCAGCTTATAAAAAACAAATATAATAATAGGGAGTGATGGGTAAAACAAGAACTTCAACTGTCAAGCAACCTGATAGTGCAGTCTAACAGGCTGTGTATGAATGAGGAAGTTCACCATGTTTGTTTTGCATTTCATCCTTCATGGACTTTCAGTTACAGGCGGTGTGTGTACGTACGGTCTGTGTCTGTGTGTGTGCGTGCGTGCGTGCAAGCGTGTTGATAAAAACCACGAAGGGTAAAAACGGGACATCCCTTACACACAACCCCTAACCCTGACAGTCATCCCAGATATTGACTCTTCTTCTTCTTATGTTCCCAGCACAGTTCACACCACAGGGTCTCCCAGCCTAGGACCCAGGAGCCCGGGTAACCTCCCTTGGCAGGAAGTACCAATGGTCAGGGGTTGCAGGTCCTCCATGGCGACTGGTCCAGGTCTGCTGTAAGTGTGTAAGGGGTTGCAGAAGGGGGAGGAGGAGGAGTCCTGCACATCCCAAAACACCTAGAGCTGAGAGGGAGAGAAATGATTATACATTTTGATCAATTATTTTCTAAAGCCACATTTAATCAAAGCATGGCAGTCTACTGACCTTTAAGGGGCGTCCTGTGCGTGTGGGGTTGAAGGGTGAGGGTGGGGTCCGGCCCCTAGCAGTTACACTGCTGCTTGGTCTGTGAGGTGGAACCTCTGGGCTGTCTCAGCTGCCTCAGAGAAGAATCTCCATACTGGATACCTGAACCCATCCGCTCTGGGTCCAACTCACCTGACACACATACACACAGAGGCAAGGAGCATGAACACACACATATACATTATACGAAGAAAGACAAGGACACACACACACACACGCACAGGTGTAAACAACAAGAGCAAACACACAGACATCCCAAAATCATACATTCTCAACATATGATTGTAAGATCAAAATCCAACAGATACACAGTTTTAGCACACACACACACACGGCTTATAAGTAAACACATGTACTGTTTGTTTACCTGACTCCATCTTGTTGAGGATGGTGCGGGCAGTTTTGAGGAAGGCCTCCTCCACGTTCTCCCCTGTCAGAGCACTGGTCTCCAGGAACATCAGCTCTGTAACAGTCAACACAGTCAGTAAAATCGATACGAATACAGGGAAACAGCCTGAGTAGAGGAGAGAGAGACGGACAGACAGTTACCGTTCTCCTGTGCGAAGCGGGACGCCTCAAGGAAGGTGACTTCTCGGTCCGCATCCAGGTCCTTCTTATTCCCACACAGGATGATGACGATGTTGGGGCTGGCCAGCGTCCGTGCGTCTGTCAGCCAGTTGGTCAGGGCGTTGTACGTCTCCCGGCTAGAAGACAGACAGACACGCCAGATAGACACGACAGACAGATACAGACGAGGGGAGAACTGAGTTAATCACATTAACTGTTTCATTAGGACAGGAAAGTTCAATAGGATGGGATGGTACTTTTGAAAAATCAGTGTTGGGAATTGTGTGTTCATTACAGCATCAGAGGTCAAATACAAGAAGCAATTGGATGAGGGGGAGATGATAGAGGTTGAGAATATTAGCAGTTTTCAAAACGTACACTTTTCAATATATACCTCTATGGGCTAATGTTATTTTTGCTCCAAATGAGAAAGGAGGTATAGAAAGTCATCCCTCCCTTTACCCTCTTCAAGGACAGATGCCACGTCCCACCTTCTAGAAACATATTTTTTTTTGGGGGGGGGGTGAAGTCACCCGTCACCATGGTGACCGCATTGGTGACGGGTGACTTCAGTGAGCAGAAGGGTGCAGACTAATATCCCACAGCTCCAGTGAGGCGGCTAAACCATGACGTCAGCATAGAGCTAAGAGATGATGACCCCTCTGCCTCAGTGTAGCTCTTTCACACCACACCCCACCGCACCGCACCCCACCCCACCGCACCGCACCCAACCCCAACACACCCCACCGCACCCAACCCCAACACACGCTGTCAGTCTCCTCTCTTTCTTCTCCCTTTCTATTCCTTTGACCTGAACCATGTTGATACATTGCTCCCACTTCTCTCCCTTCCTCCCACACTTTGCTTCTCTCTCTCTCCCCATATTATCTCCCTTCCTGCTCTCTCCATTCCGCACTCCCTCCTTCTCAGTTGTCTAATGGAGTTTTGCTTTCGGGCTGCTGCCGCCTGCCTGGAGACACCACTTTATTACAGTCCTGTCACCCGACATTACACCATTCACTCCATTCTGATTATGCAACAGGCAGTGACATGGCAACTCTGGGCTTACTAAATAAAAACGCTTGACTTGGTGCGGCCATACACACGTCTATCTCTGACTCAAGAGTGTCTTAGTGCTCCTGACAGACTGTCAAATCAAATTGTATTTGTCACATGTGCCGAATACAACAGGTGTAGACCCAGTGAAATGCTTACTTACAAGCCCTTAACCAACAATGCAGTTTTCAGAAAAATAAGTGTTAAGTAAAAAATAAAATATTTAAAAGAGCAGCAGTAAAATAACAGTAGCGAGGCTATATACAGGGGGTAGCGGTACAGAGTCAATGTGCGGGGACACAGGTTAGTCGAGGTAATATGTAAATGTAGGTATAGTTAAAGTGACTATGCATAGATAATAAACAGAGAGTAGCAGCAGCGTAAAAGAGGGGGTGGGGGGGACAATGCAAATAGTCTGGGTAGCCATGATGAGCTGTTCAGGAGTCTTATGGCTTGGGGGTAGAAGCTGTTAAGAAGCCTTTTGGAACTAGACTTGGCGCTCCGGTACCGCTTGCCATGCAGTAGCAGAGAGAACAGTCTATGACTAGGGTGGCTGGAGTCTTTGACAATTTCTAGGGCCTTCCTCTGACACCGCCTGGTATAGAGGTCCTGGATGGCAGGAACCTTGGCCCCAGTGATGTACTAGGCCGTACGCACTACCCTCTGTAGTGCCTTGCGGTCGGAGGCTGCCAGGCAGTGATGCAACCAGTCAGGATGCTCTCGATGGTGCAGCTGTAGAACTTTTTGAGGATCTGAGGATCCATGCCAAATCTTTTCAGTCTCCTGAAGGGGAATAGGCTTTGTCGTGCCCTCTTCATGACTGTCTTGGTGTGTTTGGACCATGATAGTTTGTTGGTGATGTGGACACCAAGGAACTTGAAGCTCAAAACCTGCTCCACTACAGCCCTGTCGATGAGAATGGGGGGAGTGCTCAGTCCTCTTATTTTTCCTGTAGTCCACAATCATCTCCTTTGTCTTGATCACGTTGAGGGAGAGGTTGTTATCCAGGCACCACACGGCCAGGTCTCTGACCTCCTCCCTATAGGCTGTCTCATCGTTGTCGGTGATCAGGCCTACCACTGTTGTGTCGTCGGCAAACTTAATGATGGTGTTGGAGTCGTGCCTGGCCATGCAGTCATGAGTGAACAGGGAGTACAGGAGGGGACTGAGAACGCACCCCTGAGAGGCCCCTGTGTTGATTATCAGCGTGGCAGATGTGTTGTTACCTACACTTACCACCTGGGGGCGGCCCGACAGGAAGTCCAGGATCCAGTTGCAGAGGGAGATGTTTAGTCCCAGGGTCCTTAGCTTAGTGATGAGCTTTGAGGGCACTATGGTGTTGAATGCTGAGCTGTAGTCAATGAATAGCATTCTCACGTAGGTGTTCCTTTTGTCCAGGTGGGAAAGGGCAGTGTGGAGTGCAATAGAGATTGCATCATCTGTGGATCTGTTGGGGCGGTATGCAAATTGGAGTGGGTCTAGGGTTTCTGGGATAAAGTTGTTGATGTGAGCCATGACCAGCCTTTCAAAGCACTTCATGGCTACAGACATTAGTGCTAAGGGTCGGTAGTCATTTAGGCAGTGTTCTTGGGCACAGGGACTATGTTGGTCTGCTTGAAACATGTTGGTATTACGGGCTCAGTCAGGGACAGGTTGAAAATGTCAGTGTAGACACTTGCCAGTTGGTCAGCACATGCTCGGAGTACACGTCCTGGTAATCCGTCTGGCCCTGCGGCCTTGTGAATGTTGACCTGTTTAAAGGTCTTACTCACATCGGCTACAGAGAGCGTGATCACACAGTCATCTGGAACAGCTGATGCTCTCATGCATGCTTCAGTGTTGCTTGCCTCGAAGCGAGCAATGAAGTAATTGATCTTGTCTGGTAGGCTCGTGTCACTGGGCAGCTCGCGGCTGTGCTTCCCTTTGTAGTCTGTAATAGTTTGCAAGCCCTGCCACATCCGACGAGCGTCGGAGCTGGTGTAGTACGATTCAATCTTAGTCCTGTATTGACGGTTCGTCGGAGGGCATAGCTGGGTTTCTTATAAGCATCTGGGTTAGAGTCCCGCTCCTTGAAAGCGGCAGCTCTACCATTTAGCTCAGTGCAGATGTAATCCATGGCTTCTGGTTGGGGTATGTACGTACGGTCACTGTGGGGATGACGTCATCAATGCACTTATTGATGAAGCCAGTGACTGATGTGATGTACTCCTCAATGCCATCGGAAGAATCCCGGAACATATTCCAGTCTGTGCTAGCAAAACAGTCCTGTAGCTTAGCATCTGCGTCATCTGACCACTTCTTTATTGACCGAGTCACTGGTGCTTCCTGCTTTAGTTTTTGCTTGTAACAGGTATCAGGAGGATAGAGTTATGGTCAGTATTTGCCAAATGGAGGGCGAGGGAGAGCTTTGTACATGTCTCTGTGTGTGGAGTAAAGGTGGTCTAGAGTTTTTGTTCCTCTGGTTGCACATTTAACATGCTGGTAGAAATTAGGTAAAATGGATTTACGTTTCCCTGCATTAAAGTCCCCGGCCACTAGGAGCGCCGCCTCTGGATGAGTGTTTACCTGTTTGCTTATTGCCTTATACAGAACATTGAGTGTGGTCTTAGTGCCAGCATCGGTTTGTGGTGGTAAATAGACAGCTATGAAAAATATAGATGAAAACTCTCTTGGTAAATAGTGTGGTTTACAGCTTAGCATGAGATACTCTACCTCTGGCGAGCAAAACCTCAAGACATCCTTAATATTAGATTTTGTGCACCAGCTGTTGTTTAAAAATATACACAGACCGCCACCCCTTGTCTTACCGGAGGCAGTTGTTTTATCTTGCCGATGCAGCGTATATCCCACCAGCTGTATGTTATCCATGTCGTCTTTCAGCCACGACTCCGTGAAACATAAGATATTACCATTTTTAATGTCCCGTTGGTAGGATATTTACATTTTAGTCATTTAGCAGACGCTCTTATCCGGAGCGACTTACAGTTAGTGAATGCATACATTTAAAAAAAAATTCCATACTGCCCCCCCGTTGGAATCGAACCCACAACCCTGGCGTTGCAAGCGCCATGCTCTACCAACTGAGCTACACAGGACGGCTTATATCCGTAAAGAAAAAATCTTCGTCCAGTATGAGGTGAGTAATCACTGTTCTAATATCCAGAAGCTCTTTTCGGTCATAAGAGACAGTGGCAGAAACATTATGTACAAAATAAGTTACAAATAACGCGAAAAAAAAACACATACAGTAGGGGAAAAAAGCACTTAGTCAGCCACCAATTGTGCAAGTTCTCCCACTTAAAAAGATGAGAGGCCTGTAATTTTCATCATATAGTTGACGTGTACCTGACAGACAAAATGAGGAAAAAAAATCCAGAAAATCACATTGTAGGATTTTTCATGAATTTATTTGCAAATTATGGTGTAAAATAAGTATTTGGTCAATAACAAAAGTTTCTCAATACTTTGTTATATACCCTTTGTTGGCAATGACACAGGTCAAACGTTTTCTGTAAGGTTTTCACACACTGTTGCTGGTATTTTGGCCCATTCCTCCATGCAGATCTCCTCTAGAGCAGTGATGTTTTGGGGCTGTCGCTGGGCAACACAGACTTTCAACTCCCTCCAAAGATTTTCTATTGGGTTGAGAACTGGAGACTGGCTAGGCCACTCCAGGACCTTGAAATGCTTCTTACGAAGCCACTCCTTCGTTGCCCGGGCGGTGTGTTTGGGATCATTGTCATGCTGAAAGACCCAGCCACGTTTCATCTTCAATGCCCTTGCTGATGGAAGGAGGTTTTCACTCAAAATCTCACGATACATGGCCCCATTCATTCTTTCCTTTACATGGATCAGTCATCCTGGTCCCTTTGCAGAATAACAGCCCCAAAGCATGATGTTTCCACCCCCATGCTTCACAGTAGGTATGGTGTTCTTTGGATGCAGCTCAGCATTCTTTGTCCTCCAAACACGACGTGTTGAGTTTTTACCAAAAAGTTCTATTTTGGTTTCATCTGACCATATGACATTGTCCCAATCCTCTTCTGGATCATCCAAATGCACTCTAGCAAACTTCAGACGGGCCTGGACATGTACTGGCTTAAGCAGGGGGACACGTCTGGCACTGCAGGATTTGAGTCCCTGGCGGCGTAGTGTGTTACTGATGGTAGGCTTTGTTACTTTGGTCCCAGCTCTCTGCAGGTCATTCACTAGGTCCCCCTGTGTGGTTCTGGGATTTTTGCTCACCGTTCTTGTGATCATTTTGACCCCACGGGGTGAGATCTTGCGTGGAGCCCCAGATCGAGGGAGATTATCAGTGGTCTTGTATGTCTTTCATTTCCTAATAATTGCTCCCACAGTTGATTTCTTCAAACCAAGCTGCTTACCTATTGCAGATTCAGTCTTCCCAGCCTGGTGCAGGTCTACAATTTTGTTTCTGGTGTCCATTGACAGCTCTTTGGTCTTGGCCATAGTGGAGTTTGGAGTGTGACTGTTGGAGGTTGTGGACAGGTGTCTTTTATACTGATAACAAGTTCAAACAGGTGCCATTAATACAGGTAACGAGTGGAGGACAGAGGAGCCTCTTAAAGAATAAGTTACAGGTCTGTGAGAGCCAGAAATCTTGCTTGTTTGTTATTGAGGAAATACTTATTTTCCACCATAATTTGCAAATAAATTCATAAAAAATCCTACAATGTGATTTTCTGTAAAAAAAAATCTCAATTTGTCTGTCATAGTTGACGTGTACCTATGATGAAAATTACAGGCCTCTCTCATCTTTTTAAGTGGGAGAACTTGCACAATTGGTGGCTGACTAAATACTTTTTTTCCCCCACTGTAATAGCACAATTGGTTAGGAGCCCGTAAAATGGCAGCCATCTCCTCCGGCGCCATTATTCGGTCTCTCCGTGCTCTATTGTCTATGCTAACTCACACGTCTCTGTGTGTGTACGAGTGACCAGTAAAACCAATGTGCTTTTATCATGGGTCTATCATTGGTTCACCTACCTTGTAATGTCGTAGACAAGCAGCGCCCCTGCCGCTCCACGGTAGTAGCTGCGAGTCACAGACCTGCAGGAGGGCAGACAGACAGCACCGTTAACCAATCACAGAACCAGAATACAATCTGTCAACCAATGAGAGCACAGGTCAGAGGTAACGGCACCTCTAGGTAACCAATGGGAGGTCTTTACCTGAAGCGCTCCTGTCCGGCTGTGTCCCAGATCTGTAGTTTGACTGTCTTACCCCCGACGTTGACCACCCTGGAACCAAACTCGACCCCGATGGTGTGGTTGGAGTCCTGCTTGACTGTACAGCCAGAGACAGACCCGGGAGAGAAGCCACAACCATCACTGTACTGTTTGTTTATCTCTCATATATATTTTATTAAAATGTCTGTTTTTACAGATGGCTGGTTTGTGAAAGACAACCTTGACTGAAAGGTAAAACACCTATAGGTGTTGCCAATACTTCACAGAAACATTTCCTGGTTAATTCCCAGTCACAGTGCTGATCTACATTGTGCTGTTGCGTTGTGCTTGTTTTAAGACCAGAACAGTTAGCTTCAGAAGCCTCTTCAGAAGCCTATTCAGAAGCCTCATCAGCATATCAGAGGGTTGAGGAGCTACTGCCTCTCCCAGGTCCAGAGATTAACACAGTCAAAGCCCTTCTCTCACGCTACTGACAGCACTGGGAATTAGATGTCTTCATCTCATTTACACATCAGTGTGTGTGTGTGTGCAGACATCCGCTTCATGTGTGTACAGTGCATTTGGAAAGTTCAAACCCCTTGACTTTTTCCACATTTTGTTGAAGGGGAAAACAACTATTTAACTCATTTTAGAATAAGGCTGTAACGTAACAAAATGTGGAAAAAGTCAAGGGGTTTGAATACTTTCCGAATGCACTGTATGTACAGTGGGGAGAACAAGTATTTGATACACTACCGATTTTGCAGGTTTTCCTACTTACAAAGCATGTAGAGGTCTGTAAGTTTTATCATAGGTACACTTCAACTGTGAGAGACGGAATCTAAAACAAAAATCCAGAAAATCAAATTGTATGATTTTTAAGTAATAATTTGCATTTTATTGCATGACATAAGTATTTGATCACCTACCAATCAGTAAGAAAACCGTCTCTCACAGACCAGTTAGTTTTTCTTTAAGAAGCCCTCCTGTTCTCCACTCATTACCTGTATTAACTGCACCTGTTTGAACTCGTTACCTGTATAAAAGACACCACACACTCAATCAAACAGACTCCAACCTCTCCACAAATGGCCAAGACCAGAGAGCTGTGTAAGGACATCAGGAATAAAATTGTAGACCTGCACAAGGCTGGGATGGGCTACAGGACAATAGGCAAGCAGCTTGGTGAGAAGGCAACAACTGTTGGCGCAATTATTAGAAAATGGAAGAAGTTCAAGATGACAGTCAATCACCTTCGGTCTGGGGCTCCATGCAAGATCTCACCTCGTGGGGCATCAATGATCATGAGGAAGGTGAGGGATCAGCCCAGAACTACACGGCATGACCTGAAGAGAGCTAGGACAACAGTCTCAAAGAAAAGCACGCAAGGTCCCCCTGCTCAAGCCAGCGCATGTCCAGGCCCGTCTGAAGTTTGCCAATGACTATCTGGATGATCCAGAGGAGGAATGGGAGAAGGTCATGTTGTCTGATGAGACAAAAATATAGCTTTTTGGTCTAAACTCCACTCGCCGTGTTTGGAGGAAGAAGAAGGATGAGTACAACCCCAAGAACACCATCCCAACCGTGAAGCATGGAGGTGGAAACATCATTCTTTGGGGATGCTTTTCTGCAAAGGGGGCAGGACGACTGCACCGTATTGAGGGGAGGATGGATGGGGCCATGTATCGCGAGATCTTGGCCAACAACCTCCTTCCCTCAGTAAGAGCATTGAAGATGGGTCGTGGCTGGGTCTTCCAGCATGACAACGACCCGAAACACACAGCCAGGGCAACTAAGGAGTGGCTCCGTAAGAAGCATCTCAAGGTCCTGGAGTGGCCTAGCCAGTCTCCAGACCTGAACCCAATAGAAAATCTTTGGAGGGAGCTGAAAGTCCGTAATGCCCAGCGACAGCCCCGAAACCTGAAGGATCTGGAGAAGGTATGTATGGAGGAGTGGGCCAAAATCCCTGCTGCAGTGTGTGCAAACCTGGTCAAGACCTACAGGAAACGTATGATCTCTGTAATTGCAAACAAAGGTTTCTGTACCAAATATTAAGTTCTGCTTTTCTGATGTATCAAATACTTGTGTCATGCAATAAAATGCAAATGAATTGCTTAAAAATCATACAATGTGATTTTCTGGATTTTTGTTTTAGATTCTGTTTCTCACAGTTGAAGTGTACCTATGATAAAAATGACAGACCTCTACATGCTTTGTAAGTAGGAAAACCTCTAAAATCGACAGTGTATCAAATACTTGTTCTCCCCACTGTATGTGCGTGTCAGTGTGCAGAGATGCATGTAACGTTTCTATATTATTGTACATAAACAATGCATGTGGGTGTTGTTTATTTGCAGGACAGGGGAGACCAGCATTGGCACTACTTACACTTGGTCTCAATGAACTGGTGGAGGAGGCAAGATTTCCCTGCCCCAGCACTACCAATCACCAGGAACTTAAACAGGAAGTCTGAAATGAGAGAGAGCGGGGACAGAAATCAATACAACACCAGCGGCTCAAACTGTTGAGACCAATCCTTAAGTTTTCTTGTGACTGTGAGCTGCTCACTGTCACAGAGTTGCCAATGGTCCCAAATTATCTGGCTAATCACTACCTTGCGTGTGAGTGTGATGGCATGTTAACATTGATGCTAATTTGCTAAGCGACTTGTAGAAGAAGGATGGAGGTAAAAGAGACTTCTAAAATTAACAATGAGAGGTTGTGTTGTCAACCACTGACAGGTGTAATCCCATAGGTCATCACTCCTCGCTTTGAGAGAGATTGAGTTGTATCATCCTGTCGGTCTCCTTTGGAACTAACCGTGATTTCCCCCAATAAAAAGCCAATCTTATCTGTTTGGTGTGGGTTGTCTCGGAGTGTACGCTGAGTGACAGCGATATCATCCAGGAGCCCAGTCCCCAATAGACTCCCAGCCTCTGACCTCATACCACCCTCTCTTTGGTGATGTCATCACCACTCTGACCAAAGGGGTAGATGACTCAGAGACTCACTGACACCTCACACACACATACACACACACATACACACAGTTGAAGTAGGAAGTTTACATACACTTTAGCCAAATACATTTAAACTCAGTTTTTCACAATTCCTGACATTTAATCCTAGTAAAAATTCCCTGTTTTAGGTCAGTTAGAATCACCACTTTATTTTAAGAATGTGAAATGTCAGAATAAAAGTAGAGGGAATGATTTCAGCTTTTATTTCTTTCATCACATTCCCAGTGGGTCAGAATTTTACATACACTTAATTAGTATTTGGTAGCATTGCCTTTAAATTGTTTAATTTGGGTCAAACGTTTTGGGTAGCCTTCCACAAGCTTCCCACAATAAGTTGGGTGAATTTTGGCCCATTCCTCCTGACAGAGCTGGTGTAACTGAGTCAGGTTTGTAAGCCTCCTTGCTCGCACACGCTTTTTCAGTTCTGCCCACACATTTTCTATAGGATTGAGGTCAGGGCTTTGTGATGGCCACTCCAATACCTTGACTTTGTTGTCCTTAAGCCATTTTGCCACAACTTTGGAAGTATACTTGGGGTCATTGTCCATTTGGAAGACTAACTTTAAGCGTCAGTTGTCAGAGCAGCTTACCGATCACTGCACCTGTACACAGCCATTCTGAAATTAGCCCACCCAACTACCTCAACCCCATATTCTTATTTATTTTGCTAATTTGCACCCCAGTATCTCTATTTGAACATCATCTTTTGCATATCTATCATCAGTGTTAATTACGAAATTGTAACTATTTTTGCACTATAGCCTATTTATTTATTGCCCTCCATAACTTACTACATTCGCACACACTGTATATATATTTTCTGTTGTATTTTTGACTTTATGTTTTGTTTACCCCATATGTAACTATGTGTTGTTGTTTTTAAATCGCACTGCTTTGCTTTATCTTGGCCAGGTCACAGCTTTAACTTCCTGACTGATGTCTTGAGATGTTGCTTCAATATATCCACCTAATTTTAATTCCTCATGATGCCATCTATTTTGTGAAGTGCACCAGTCCCTCCTGCAGCAAAGCACCCCCACAGCATTATGCTGAAACCCCCGTGTTTCACGGTTGGGATGGTGTTCTTCGGCTTGCAAGCCCCCCCTTTTTCCTCCAAACATAACGATGGTCATTATGGCCAAACAGTTCTATTTTTGTTTCATCAGACCAGAGGAGAAATTTTCCAAAAAGTAAGAACTTTGTCCCCATGTGCAGTTGCAAACTGTAGTCTGGCTTTTTTATGGCGGTTTTGGAGCAGTGGCTTCTTCCTTGCTGAGCGGCCTTTCAGGTTATGTCGATATAGGACTCGTTTTACTGTGGATATAGATACTTTTGTACCTGTTGTTTCCTCCAGCATCTTCACAAGGTCCTTTGCTGTTGTTCTGGGATTGATTTGCACTTTTCGCACCAAAGTACGTTCATCTCTAGGAGACAGAACGCGTATCCTTCCTGAGCGGTATGACGGCTGCGTGGTCCCATGGTATTTATACTTGCGTACTATTGTTTGTACAGATGAACATGGTACCTTCAGGCGTTTGGAAATTGCTCCCAAGGATGAACCAGACTTGTGGAGGTCTACAATGTTTTTTCTGAGGTCTTGGCTGATTTCTTTTGATTTTCCCATGATGCCAAGCAAAGAGGCACTGAGTTTGAAGGTAGGCCTTGAAATACATCCACATGTACACCTCCTATTGACTCAAATGATGTCAATTAGCCTATCAGAAGCTTCTACAGCCATGACATCATTTTCTGGAATTTTCCAACCTGTTTAAAGGCACCGTCAACTTAGTGTATGTAAACTTCTGACCCACTGGAATTGTGATACAGTGAATTGTGTGAAGTGAAATAATCTTTCTGTAAACAATTGTTGGAAAAAATACTTGTGTCATGCACAAAGTAGATGTCCTAACCGACTTGCCAAAACTATAGTTTGTTAACAATACATTTGTGGAGTGGTTGAAAAACAAGTTTTAATGACTCCAACCTAAGTGTATGTAAACTTCCGACTTCAACTGTATAACTGCACATTTTCTCTCAGCCCCATAACGAAATGTGTAGAACTGTAGGAAATTAGCTTTAAAAACAGCCACATTTGGTCTCTGCGGCTATTGGCCACGCCTACTACATTCCCCCGCTAACTTTGCCACAGCTGCTGAAAAAGATCCTAGGGGAAACACTGAGCTGGCTACATGACCGCAAGTGTATAAGAGTGGAGGCAGTCTATTCACAAACAGTCTATGTATAGCCGACCGGCCGAGTACATCTGCACAATACAGAAGGGTTACATTGGGCAGCTGCACAGATCTGGTGATGTGTTGGACCGGGTCTGGTCCTTGACCCATCCTACGTACATGACCATCTGGCTGAGGCCCTGATGTGTGGGACAGAGAGCGGTCCAAAGACGGTCTTTGTGCCGTGACCACAGATAGGGCAGGGGCCATTTGCATGCGCAGGCCAGGGTTCCACCAAGCCATTCAAGGAACAATGGGGAATTGAAGAGGGCGAGGCTAGCTGTGTGTGGAAAGGGGCAGCAGCGGTATAGAGTGCAGCATGCCCAAGTCTCTCTCTCTCACACACACACACACACACACGAGTGAGTCAAGCTGCAGGAGAAACACACAGGGGGCATGGCCCCTCACTCTGAGTTTCAAGCCTAGTTGTTGCATTTCCTAGGAGCCCATTTCAGTTACATTTCCAACTCTGTCAGTGCCTGACTTTTCTCCTCAACTTTCTGACTGATTTGCAGATTGGATGCTATTGACCACTCTGCTGCTAGTAGGCTAATCAGCTATGCTACATATGCTGCTGTACCAAAGCAGACCAGTCAAATATAGAGTCAATATGGTAACTGGAGTAAATGACGGATAAAAGGAAAGAGCAGGGGATGAGATTGATCCTTTGTTCTTCTGTGACATTTAAACACATTAGTTATTCTGCAGCCAGCTATTCTCCAACCCATAAATCAACCATAGCCTATTTATACTAGTGTGTTGTTTACTCAAGCAACATAACCTTGAGGCCACATTCATGGCAAGCTAGCTACCCACTAGTGGCCTTATCACACCTTGTTTCCTGTCTCTCAGCGACCACACTTATCAAAGACAACCTGTGTGTGAATGTGACAGATAGAAAAAGCCTGTCTAGGCCTTACTGCGGAAGGGAATAGTTGAGTCATATTGTATTTACGCCATAATAACACAAGTATTTTGCCTGGTATAAGCCATACTAAACAGTGGGTAGGATTTGGCAGGAATAAGAGCATGATCAGTGACCTCACACACACACACACACACACCTGTTCTAGTCTGCCCTTCAGTCCACCTGCTCTGAATCAGACCCCTGTGTTACCTCTGGAGCCAAGCCATATAATCTCTTATAGTGCTGGACTTCATCAGTGTGTGTACACTAAGTCAGCCTCTCCCCTAACCGAGAGACTGTGTGATGCGTTTTGTACTTAGGTAAAGAATAAAGTACAGTAGGCCTATTCCTTCACTGAGAGCCAAAGTGAATTAGTGAATGCAGCTTCTGTTACTGTCTGCTTTGTGTAGTCACGTGTCTCCCCTGTGACACTGTTGTTCTGCCCTCCTTTATCCCTTCTTGTACTTAGAAGAAAAAAAAAGCCAATGAGGAAATCAATGAAAACTATTACAGCTGTCCTCTATATATCATCTAATGTTGACCTGTTGGTGTAGCATTTCAGAGAGAGAGAGAGAGAGAGAGAGAGAGAGAGAGAGAGAGACAGAACCACAAGGAAAGACTACATAATTATCAAGTGAGGGAGACACAGATGGAGAGACGTGTGTGTGTGTGTGTGTGTCAGCAGGAGGTTGAGCAAGCTGCAACAGGAGAGGTGTGAGTATGCATGGTGTGCTGTTGCAAAAACAAAACCAATCCATTCGCCACACCGTAAGAAAATGAATATGCCTGGCTACAGTAAAACAACACTTGGCTACCACTGGACACCATGTCCAAAGCATGTTTACAAAGTTCAAATTGATATTTCGGCATAAATATTGCAAGACAGTGGTCAAAGGAAGATAAAACTGCAATTTTTCCATTGGTGAGAATAACAAGATTGTTCGTTAGTAACAAACCAACGTAAATGTCTTAGATTGGCCCCCATGGAATTGTACATGTAATGGACCAACAAACACCTAGCTTGTTTTGATTTCAAAAGATGAAGGTTACTTTGTAGTTTAAAAAGTGGCATGAGAAGAGTTTACATTCAGGAGATTGGATTAATGTGGAATATAATTAATAGAATCCCCATTCTAGCTGACAAGTCAAGCAAGCGTACATGCCCCCTCGCATGTAAACATGCTCGCACACATCACGAGATGTTTGTTTTGGGATTTCTACAGTTCTGAAAACCAGTCAGGCTTTTAAACCTCTTAAAAATGAGTATGTTTACATGTCACACTAATCATTTGACATTAAACTCATTATGGCAGTAGGCAGATTATGCAATAGTCTGTTTTTTCTATTTGTTTATTTAACCTTTATTTAACCAGTTGGGAACAAGTTCTCATTTACAACTGCGACCTGGCCAACATAAAGCAAAGCAGTGCGATAAAAACAACACAGAGTTACATATGGAATAAACAAAACATACAGTCAATAACACAATAGAAAATCTATATACAGTGTGTGCAAATGTAGTAAGTTATGGAGGTAAGGCAATAAATAGGCCATAGTGCAAAATAATTACAAATTAATATTAACACTGGAGTGATAGATGTGCAGAAGATGATGTGCAAATAGAGATACTGGGGTGCAAATTAGCAAAGTAAATAACAATATGGGGATGAGGTAGTTGGGTGGGCTAATTACAGATGGGCTGTGTACAGGTGCAGTGATCGGTAAGCTGCTCTGACAACTGATGCTTAAAGATAGTGAGGGAGATAAAAGTCTCCAGCTTCAGAGATTTTTGCAGTTCGTTCCTGTCATTTGCAGCAGAGAAGGAATGGCGGCCAAAGGTGGTGTTGGCTTTGGGGATGACCAGTGAGATATACCTGCTGGAACGCATACTACAGGTGGGTGTTGCTATGGTGACCAATGAGCTAAGATAAGGCGGGGATTTGCCTAGAAGTGATTTATAGATTACCTGGAGCCAGTGCGTTTGGCAACGAATATGTAGTGAGGGCCAGCCAACAAGAGCGTACAGGTCACAACGGTGGGTAGTATATGGGGCTTTGGTGACAAAACGGATGGCACTGTGATAAGACTACATCCAATTTGCTGAGTAGAGTGTTGGAAGCTATTTTGTAAATGACATCGCCGAAGTCAAGGATCGGTAGGATAGTCAGTTTTACGAGGGCATGTTTAGCTGCATGAGTGAAGGAGGCTTTGTTGCGAAATAGGAAGCCGATTCTAGATTTAACTTTGGATTGGAGATGCAAAGTTAATGTGAGTCTGGAAGGAGAGTTTACGGTCTAACCAGACACCTAGGTATTTGTAGTTGTACACATATTCTAAGTCAGACCCGCCGAGAGTAGTGATTCTAGTCGGGCGGGCGGGTGCAAGCAGCGTTCGATTGAAGAGCATGCATTTAGTTTTACTAGCGTTTAAGAGCAGTTGGAGGCCACGGAAGGAGTGTTGTATGGCATTGAAGGTTGTTTGGAGGTTGTTAACACAGTGTCCAATGAAGGGCCAGATGTATACAAAATGGTGTCGTCTGCGTAGAGGTGGATCTGAGAGTCGGCCCGAGAATTGAACCCTGTGGCACCCCCATAGAGACTGCCAGAGATCCAGACAACAGGCCCTCCGATTTGACACATTTAACTCTATCTGAGAAGTAGTTGGTGAACCAGGCGAGGCAGTCATTTGAGAAACCAAGGCTATTTAGTCTGCCAATAAGAATGCGGTGATTGACAGAGTCAAAAGCCTTGGCCAGGTCGATGAGGACGGCTGCACAGTACTGTCTTTTATCGATCGTGGGTATTATATCATTTTAGGACCTTGAGCGTGGCTGAGGTGCACCCATGACCAGCTCGGAAACCAGATTTCATAGCGGAGAAGGTACGTGGGATTCTAAATGGTCTGTGATCTGTTTGTTAACTTGGCTTCCAAATACTTTCGAAAGGCAGGGCAGGATGGATATAGGTCTGTAACAGTTTGGATCTAGAGTGTCACCCCCTTTGAAGAGGGGGATGACCGCGGCAGCTTTCCAATCTCTGGGAATCTCAGATGATACAAAAGAGAGGTTGAACAGGCTAGTAATAGGGGTTGCGACAATTTCGGTGGCTAATTTTAGAAAGAAAGGGTCCAGATTGTCTAGCCCAGCTGATTTGTAGGGGTCCACATTTTGCAGCTCTTTCAGGACATCAGCTATCTGAATTTGGGTTAAGGAGAAGCGGGGGCGGCATGGGCAAGTTGCAGCGGAGGGTGCAGAGCTGGTGGCCGGGGTAGGGGTAGCCACGTGGAAAGCATGGCCAGCCATAGCAAAATGCTTATTGAAATTCTCAATTATCGGTGGTGACAGTGTTTCCTAGCCTCAGTGCAGTGGGTAGCTGGAGGAGGTGCTCTTATTCTCCATGGACTTTAGTGTCCCAAAACTTTTTGGAGTTAGTGCTACAGGATGCACATTTCTGTTTGAAAAAGCTAGCCTTTGCTTTCCTAACTGATTGTGTATATTGGTTCCTGACTTCCCTGAAAAGTTGCATATCGCGGGGGCTGTTCGATGCTAATGCAGTACGCCACAGGATGTTTTTGTGCTGGTCAAGGGCAGTCAAGTCTGGGGTGAACCAGGGGCTATATATAAACACCTAGCTCTGCTTATCTTAATCGGTGTAAGGTCAAAATCGAAGTAAGCAATTTCTGAGCAATCTTTTAAATTAGTAGGACATATAAACACCTTAATCTGCGTTCCAGCTGTGTATTTGATCTGAGCATGTACTAGCACCAGCTGAGCGAGCCTCCCTCTTTAGCACGAGTGAAGTGTGTTCGGGAACAACTTAATGTATGCGTCTTCGAAGTAGTTTTCACATACAAACTTTATATTTCCGAACTCAGAATCAAATATGCTTCCCAAAAATAACATGTTCGCTGTGGTAGAAGGTTTATTCTGATTGATGATTTTCTGCATTGATCAGTGCCATCAGGTAGCCTGATTTCAGATGTGTCCATGTAAAACAGGATTATCCGGGAAATCGTTCTTCTTGCAAAGCAAATAAACGTTTTAATCGAACTAGCTACTATATTAATCTATGCATGTAACCGCACTCAAAGACATCTTTGTTAAGAGTTTGGAGGAAGTCACATGCAAACAGTATTACTGTCTTGTTTAAACTTTTGATATGAATTCCAGATAAGATCTCATCTCGACTGAAGTAAAATATAACAAGCTAGTTATGAAGGTGATGAGGATGCTATCTGACCCCTGGGGCTGTGGTGTCAATGCAACTGCATCAGATCAGGCCTCTCCAACCCTGTTCCTGGAGAGCTAACCTCCAGTAGGTTTTCGCTTCATCCCCAGTTGTAACTAACCTGATTAAGTTTATCAACCAGCTAATTATTTGAATCAGGTGCGCTAGATTAGGGTTGGAGTGAAAACCTACTGGATTGTAGCTCTCCAGGAATAGGTGGCAGGCCCTGTGATAGATACATGACAGGTCGTTAGCAAAAGGCAACACTGCATCACTTGAGATGTTAGCTAACCCCACCACTTCCAACTTTTAAATCCCAAGGACACCTGGCTGGCTAGCTAGCTAAATCAAAAGGGGGTCGGTTAAATTAAGCCACTGCAAATAAAGCTTTTAACTATTACTACGCTTATTACCGTAAACTAGCCACCCAAGTTAGCTATGCCAATTTTTTGTTGGCAATATTTCAATAGAAGTTACTTTTCTAACTTTGGGACACAACATCCAACCAACATCCAACCAATACAAAGACTCGCGATGTGTCCCAAAGTTACTTGACAATTTTAGGAAGCACACCACACTTCTCTCTACCCACTCCTTCTGGCTACGAGACAGTGGTGTCACGACTCAGTGTTGGTTTCAAGATACCTAGTGGAAATGACGGTGCTGAATGCATCTGCAAACACAAACAAGCATCCTGACCCCAGCAGGTACAGTAGAAGTTATACACGTAGCTAGCTAGCTCATAGACGGAAGATGAAGCGAGACAGCACACTCGCAGTTTTTTTTCTGGTTTAATTAAAGTCTAAGTAGACCAGCTCCAGCTGCTATTCCATTTGTGTCTATGGGAGACCCATCCCGTTAAGTAGACCGGAAATTATCATTTTTGTTCAATGGTAAACAGCCTGCGTAAACTATCTTTATTTATCCACCATCTTTGGCTAACTAGCTAGCTAGCAGGCTACCTAAACGTACCGTATGTTTCAGACATGTCGGCTCCCGCTTTAAAAACGATGGACTCAGATGGTTTTTCTTAGTTGGTTTCTTCGTATCGGATATTGTTGTTTTTTCGTGTTTTCTAGCAATTACACCTCCTTTTAGATGTCAGACTTCGCCACACCGTTTCCTTTCCTTCTCCAACAACACAACCACGCACTTACAACATTATGACGGGTAAAGGTACACGTCATTACGTGATTTTTCAGGGCATAATCCATTGAATTGGGAATTAGAATTCTTAATTGAATAGGATCTCGATGACATAGGAGTATTCTCGTAAATCCGATCATAGCCAGCATGGATACATTGTGGGAGGCAAGAAGTCTGCCTAGGGAGACCATAATCAGAGAGGATATACAACTTTAGCCTGGGTACCAGTCTGTTTGAGATACCATTCCACTCCTTGGCACTCCTTGTAATAATAATAATAATATGCCATTTAGCAGACGCTTTTATCCAAAGCGACTTACAGTCATGCATGCATACTTTTTTTTTTTGTGTATGGGTGGTCCCGGGGATCGAACCCACTACCTTGGCGTTACAAGCGCCGTGCTCTACCAGCTGAGCTTGTCATGCTAAACAGTTTATCTTTATTTTGGTGAGTAACGAAAGTATATTGAATCCAGTCTCTTAACAAATTGGTCAAGAATTTCGTCTATGGACAGCAATTATTATTAGTGATTCACAATACTGCAGCCGTTGCCAGGGCTGACAATTTTTGAAGAAAGCTTGGTTGGAGTGAGATTTTGTCTAGATGGGTCTGGGGGAGGAATTGTACTGTTTTAAAGCTCATTTCCTGCAATTCTATGTATTTTGACATGGCTAAGGCCCATGACCAGGGTAAAAAAACAGGTCTGGTGTATTCAGAATGCTTTGAACATTAAATGAACACTCAAAATTCGACGAAGTTGTTACTTTTTTAGACTTCTTTTTTTACTGGTTTGACACTTTATTCAGACATTAATGCAATTACATGGGGAGACAGGCAAATGGGAGAAACAGTGGGAAGGTCAGTGGGAACGCTCTGCACAGGAAATACTCATATTAATGGTTGATGGCAGTGGGTAACCAAATCATAGATTGCATCTCCTTGTCCATAGACTGCTTTCAAGGTAAGGACACAAACATTTTGTATTTTGTAATTATTGTGAACTATCTCTTTAACATGGGACTGGAAGAAAATCCTGCTTGCTCTCCAGGAGTGTTGGCCACCCCTGATCTACAGTTGAAGTCGGAAGTTTACATACACTTAGGTTGGAGTCATTAAAACTTGTTTTTCAACCACTCCACAAATGTCTTGTTAATAAACTATAGTTTTGGCAAGTCGGTTAGGACATCTACTTTGTGCATGACACAAGTAATTCTTCCAACAATTGTTTACAGACAGATTATTTCACTTATAATTCACTGTCTCACAATTCCAGTGGGTCAGAAGTTTACATACACTAAGTTGACTGTGCCTTTAAACAGCTTGGAAACTTCCAGAAAATTATGTCATGGCTTTAGAAGCTTCTGATGGGCTAATTGACATAATTTGAGTCAATTGGAGGTGTACCTGTGGATGTATTTCAAGGCCTACATTCAAACTCAGTGCCTCTTTGCTTGACATCATGGGAAAATCCAAAGAAATCAGCCAAGACCTCAGAAAAAAAATTGTAGACCTCCACAAGTCTGGTTCATCCTTGGAGCAATTTCCAAACGCCTGAAGGTACCACGTTCACCTGTACAAACAATAGTACACAAGTATAAACACCATGGGACCACGCAGCCGTCATACCGCTCAGGAAGGATATGCGTTCTGTCTCCTAGAGATGAACGTACTTTGGTGCGAAAAGTGCAAATCAATCCCAGAACAACAGCAAAGGACCTTGTGAAGATGCTGGAGGAAACGGGTACAAAAGTATCTATATCCACAGTAAAACGAGTCCTATATCGACATAACCTGAAAGGCCGCTCAGCAAGGAAGAAGCCACTGCTCCAAAACCGCCATATAAAAGCCAGACTACGGTTTGCAACTGTACATGGGGACAAAGATCGTACTTTTTGGAGAAATGTCCTCTGGTCTGATGAAACAAAAATAGAACTGTTTGGCCATAATGACCATTGTTATGTTTGGAGGAAAAAGGGGAAGGCTTGCAAGCGGAAGAACACCATCCCAACCGTGAAGCACGGGGGTGGCAGCATCGTGCTTTGGGGGAAGTTAAAGCTTGGTCGCAAATGGGTCTTCCAAATGGACAATGACCCCAAGCATACTTCCAAAGTTAAGGCAAAATGGCTTAAGGACAACAAAGTCAAGGTATTGGAGTGGCCATCACAAAGCCCTGACCTCAATCCTATAGAACATTTGTGGACAGAGCTGAAAAAGCGTGTGCGAGCAAGGAGGCCTACAAACCTGACTCAGTTACACCAGCTCTGTCAGGAGGAATGGGCCAAAATTCACCCAACGTATTGTGGGAAGCTTGTGGAAGGCTACCCGAAACGTTTGACCCAAGTTAAACAATTTAAAGGCAATGCTACCAAATACTAATTAAGTGTATGTAAACTTCTGACCCACTGGGAATGTGATGAAATAAATAAAAGCTGAAATAAATCTCTCTACTATTATTCTGACATTCCACATTCTTAAAATAAAGTGGTGATTCTAACTGACCTAAGACAGGGAATTTTTACTAGGATTAAATGTCAGGAATTGTGAAAAACTGAGTTTAAATGTATTTGGCTAAGGTGTAAGGAAACATATGACTTCAACTGTATGTTTCCCAATCTGTGTTTGAAAATGTTCTTGAAATAACAATTAATTTCAAAATCCCACAACCTAACATTTTAAATCAAATGAATATCAATATTCATGTGGTATATGCCTACTAGTTGAATATCCTTTCCATCATCTTACTCTACATAGACAAAATATATGATGTGTTTATGAGTTGTGAATCCCCCTACCATCTCTGCCTGGCTGCAAAAATACATAGCCTCATATAATTCATTTCAAAGACACAAGTAGGCATATTGGACAAATTGGGAAGAAGCGGAATAATAAAATACTGTAAGTGTGGGGAATAACAGTAGTGTTCTAGCACACTACTTACCCTTTATTTTAGCTCTTTGTTAAGAACGAGAATTGTTCAACTGATCAGACTAAATAAAGTAAATTGATAATAAAATCTCCTGAAGACAAGATTACAAATCTGCCCCTACACCCTAACCAAATAGTTTTTATATTTATTGTCTCTCCATTCAGCGCCACTCTAATCTTGAGGGGCGTTTCTTTAAAACGCGCATCCAATCCCCTTGACCCTTTACATAACTAGATCAGTCATATGCTTCAATGTGCCGCGGTTCACACTGCTGTGGCAAGACAGGACAATGATAGTGTCCATTCGCAGATGCTCCGATTTCATAACGATTTGGAGTAGCCTACAGTTGAAAAGTTAACGTGCTTAGAAAAATAAAAGCAGCACTTTTTAATGCGTGTGATATAAGAGGTGTGGCGTGTGAGCATGAGAAGAGGGTGTGTGAGCGTTGGCAGCGCTGCATGGCATTTAGTTGCAACAGCTGGCCACGCGATGGCAGGCACAGATAAGGGTTTGAGCCTGAAGTCTATGGAGCTAGGTCTGATAATTATTAGACCAAACATTGACAGGCCTACGACAAGACATGAAATTACATTAAATATAATATGATAATATGACATGACATTAAACCTGCGGTAATACAACTGTTTAAGTTTAATTATAATATTTTAGCATAGCATTTAAACATAATAAAAACTGCTCAATGTTTTCTTTAGTGATATCTATCTGAGAAGCTATTCGCTAGTATTTTCATTATATGCCCAGTCTGTATAGTGTTCCATAGGTTTGTGGTTAAGTGTGCTTTTGTACTGTCTTTTAGTCTTTCTGTTACCTTTTATTTTACCAGGAAGTCTTGTTGTGTGTTAGGAGGGGGATTGAGTGTGGGGACTTAACGAGATCGTTAACGACAGGAGGAGGTTGTCGGGTGAGGTCGTCGGGTAAGATTGGCTTTATACATAGTTTGGGCTTTGTCGAGTAAAGCTTAAACTATGTATTTAGATTGTAGTTAGGTATTGTAGGTAGTTATCGTGGGTTGTTGTATGTAATTATTGTAGGTTAGTATTGTATTCGGCTGAGCCCGGTGAAGCACGAAGCTAGCTAGCTAACCCACTACCTGGACTAGCTGGCGGGTAGCTACTGGCAACTATTAGCAACGGTATAGTTGTTTCACGCCTGAGAGTGCCTGTAATTACGCCAGCTGGCTGCCTACAATAATTACATACAATAATGCCTACCATTCAGCTGTTTTCTAACCTCATTGTCTGAACCGTTAACGTTAGGTAGTAAGTGGCTACTGTGCTTGAAATTTAGCTAGCTTGTTGCTACCTGGATAGCTACTAGTAAACAATAGCTGGAACGACCTAGCGAAAAGACGCAAACTGGCTGAGTCAATTCAGTGGCTAGCTTTGCACTTGGCTAGCCAACAGTAGCTGCTAGGGGTAAGTCATAACCTACATTTGTGTTTTGTTTTTACATATTGGTAGCCAGAGTCATTCAAGGAATTCGGGACATGGGTGACTAGTTAACGTTAGCTTGGCTCTCTCTGTGTGTTCGTGCCGTGAAAGGAGGGGTTTCTTCTGTGTCTGAAAGCAATGGCTAGCTAGTATGCTAATTTTTCTAGCTAACTAACTGGCTGAATAAGTTGATGACGGACTCGCTCAAGCTGTCGGGACTAACCCACAACGTTAGACACGGACACGAACGATCTGCTTGGCGTGTTGACACACTGGTGGTTTGTTGTGGCCGAGTATTGGTGCTAAACCGTGTTGTTGGAGTCCGGCATGCTAGCTGGCTGTGGCGTCTTATGACTAGGTGCCCTGGATGATTTTCACGGAAGAATACTGTACCAAGTTAGCTAGCTGAATAAACTAAGTTAGTCTATTCCTAGAAAACATTGAACCGCTGTAGTTTACAACAATTATAGTTTCTGAGGTGGAAGTTGGGAGAGTTATATTTGGGTGTTGTGGTGAGGGAGGCCCCGCTCTCTCCTTTCCCAGATGTTTAGTTCATTTCATTCCGATCTCCTTCTTCTACTAATCTCACTGCAACTCCCCTGCATGTCTCCGGCCACTACTTTGTATCATTTTCTCTCTCGCTCTCCTCCAACACTACTCACTCTGCCCCTACTGAGATGGTAATGCGTCGTCGCAACCTTCGCTCTCTCTCTCCCGCTACTCTCTCCTCTTCCATCCTATCATCTCTTCCCTCTGCTCAATCCTTCTCCCTCCAATCTCCTGATTCTGCCTCCTCAATCCTCCTCTCCTCCCTTTCTGCATCCTTTGACTCTCTATGTCCCCTATCCTCCCGGCCGGCTCGGTCCTCCCCTCCAGCTCCGTGGCTTGATGACTCATTGCGAGCTCACAGAACAGGGCTCCGGGCAGCCGAGCGGAAATGGAGGAAAACTAGACTCCCTGCGGACCTGGCATCTTTTCACTCCCTCCTCTCTACATTTTCTTCATCTGTTTCTGCTGCTAAGGCCACTTTATACCACTCTAAATTCCAAGCATCTGCCTCTAACCCTAGGAAGCTCTTTGCCACCTTCTCCTCCCTGCTGAATCCCCCCCCTCCTCTCTGTGGATGACTTCGTCAACCATTTTGAAAAAGAAGGTTGACGACATCCGATCCTCGTTTGTTAAGTCAAATGACACTGCTGGTCCTGCTCACACTGCCCTACCCTATGCTTTGACTTCTTTCTCCCCTCTCTCTCCAGATAAAATCTTGCGACTTGTGACGGCCGGCCACCCAACAACCTGCCCGCTTGACCCTATCCCCTCCTCTCTTCTCCGGTGACCTTCTCCCTTACCTCACCTCGCTGATCAACTCATCCTTGACCGCTGGCTATGTCCCTTCCGTCTTCAAGAGAGCGAGAGTTGCACCCCTTCTCAAAAAACCAACACTCGATCCCTCTGATGTCAACAACTACAGACCAGTATCCCTTCTTTCTTTTCTCTCCAAAACTATTGAGCGTGCCGTCTTTAGCCAACTCTCTTGCTATCTCTCTCAGAATGACCTTCTTGATCCAAACCAGTCAGGTTTCAAGACTGGTCATTCAACTGAGACTGCTCTTCTCTGTGTCACGGAGGCTCTCCGCACTGCTAAAGCTAACTCTCTCTCCTCTGCTCTTGTCCTTCTAGACCTGTCTGCTGCCTTTGATACTGTGAACCATCAGATCCTCCTCTCCACCCTCTCCGAGCTGGGCATCTCCGGCGCGGCTCACTCTTGGATTGCGTCCTACCTGACCGGTCGCTCCTACCAATTGGCGTGGCGAGAAGCTGTCTCCGCACCACGTGCTCTCACCACTGGTGTCCCCCAGGGCTCAGTTCTAGGCCCTCTCCTATTCTTGATATACACCAAGTCACTTGGCTCTGTCATATCCTCACATGGCCTCTCCTATCATTGCTACGCAGACGACACACAACTAATCTTCTCCTTTCCCCCTTCTGATAACCAGGTGGCGAATCGCATCTCTGCATGTCTGGCAGACATATCAGTATGGATGACGGATCACCACCTCAAGCTGAACCTTGGCAAGACGGAGCTGCTCTTCCTCCCGGGGAAGGACTGCCCGTTCCATGATCTCGCCATCACGGTTGACAACTCCGTTGTGTCCTCCTCCCAGAGTGCGAAGAGCCTTGGCGTGACCCTGGACAACACCCTGTCGTTCTCCGCTAACATCAAGGCGGTGACCCGATCCTGTAGGTTCATGCTCTACAACATTCGGAGAGTACGACCCTGCCTTACACAGGAAGCGGCACAGGTCCTAATCCAGGCACTTGTCATCTCCCATCTGGATTACTGCAACTTGCTGTTGGCTGGGCTCCCTGCCTGTGCCATTAAACCCCTACAACTCATCCAGAATGCCGCAGCCCGTCTGGTGTTCAACCTTACCAAGTTCTCTCACGTCACCCCGCTCCCCCGCACACTCCACTGGCTTCCAGTTGAAGCTCGCATCTGCTACAAGACCATGTTGCTTGCCTACGGAGCTGTGAGGGGAACGGCACCTCAGTACCTTCAGGCTCTGATCAGTCCCTACACCCAAACGAGGGCATTGCGTTCATCCACCTCTGGCCTGCTGGCTCCCCTACCTCTGCGGAAGCACAGTTCCAGCTCAGCCCAGTCAAAACTGTTCGCTGCTCTGGCACCCCAATGGTGGAACAAGCTCCCTCACGACGCCAGGACAGCGGAGTCACTCATTTTACATTTACATTTTAGTCATTTAGCAGACGCTCTTATCCAGAGCGACTTACAGTTAGTGAATACATATTTTTTTATACTGGCCCCCCGTGGGAATCGAACCCACAACCCTGGCGTTGCAAACGCCATGCTCTATCAACTGAGCTACATCCCTGCCGGCCATTCCCTCCCCTACCCTGGACGACACTGGGCCAATTGTGCGCCGCCCATGAATCTCCCGGTCGCGGCCGGCTGCGACAGAGCCTGGATTCGAACCAGGATCTAGTGGCACAGTTAGCACTGCGATGCAGTGCCTTAGACCACTGCGCCACTCAGGAGTAAACTCACCACCTTCCGGAGACATTTGAAACCCCACCTCTTTAAGGAATACCTGGGATAGGATAAAGTAATCCTTCGATCCCACCCTTACCCCACCCCACCACCCCCAAAAAAAAAAAAAAAAACATTGTAAAGTGGTTATCCCACTGGCTATAAGGTGAATGCACCAATTTGTAAGTCGCTCTGGATAAGCGCGTCTGCTAAATGACGTAAATGTAAATGGGACTTGCAGGGGCTGACAAGCAAGTTGACTCTTCCTCTCTTTTTTAAAAAGTTGAACAAAGCAAATGTCTTTTTGAGGTTTTGATGAAGAATGCCTGCATTTTCATTCATCACCTTGCCATACTGTCTAGCACATACGCGCACGCACGCACGCACACACACACACGCGCGCGGCCGCGCACACACACACACACACACATTCAAAGCACAGAGTGGAGGGGAGGACCACCCAAGGGCAACAGGTGATAAATGACAGAGCCCTCCACCACCACCACTATCTCCCCTGGTTCCTCCCTGCCTTTGTCCTGCCCTGTCAGATTCCCCCTCGGCCTCCCCAGCCCTGTTTTAAAAGGCCTTTTCGCTGACATTAAAGAGAGAAGGAAGCGCAAGGCATAATGTCGTGTGGGGGCACGGATGTTTTCTTAAGGTGGTCTCTTCTCGACTACACACTGTCTGAGGTGTGGGGGGAGGGAAACAAAGGTATGTTTTTTCTTCTGTGATCCACTAACCTCTGGAGCTCTACTACACACCCGGTCTCTTATCTTCTCTCCCCGTCTTCCTGTTCTCCTCTCCATGCTGTCTCCAGGGCCGGATTAAGAAATCATAGGCCTCTATAAGTTCCATGACCATTTTAAAACATAACGTTTTTTAAACATTCTGAGAATGAAAGTGAAAATGTAGCATGGTCTGGGAACATACATGTTTAGGTTGCAGGGAGGTTCTGAGAACGTTTTACTATGGTTCTCTGAAAGTTTTCCTGGGAGGTTTTATTAATGTTCTGAGAACGTAGGTTATTTGAACATAGGTTCTGAGAACATCAAATCAAATCAAATCAAATGTTATTTGTCACATGCACCGAATAAAACAGGTGTAGACCTTACAGTGAAATGCTTACTTACAAGCCCTTAACCAACAATGCAGTTTTATGAAAAATTAGTGTTAAGTAAACAATAGATAAGTAAAAAATAAAAGCAGTAAAATAACAGTATAAATAACAGTAGCGAGGCTATATACAGGGGGTACCGGTACAGAGTCAATGTGCGGGGGCACCGGTTAGTCGAGATAATTGAGGTAATATGTACATGTAGGTATAGTTACTACTATAATAATATAATAATAATATGCCATTTAGCAGACGCTTTTATCCAAAGCGACTTACAGTCATGCGTGCATACATTTTTGTGTATGGGTGGTCCCGGGGATCGAACCCACTACCTTGGCGTTACAAGCGCCGTGCTCTACCAGCTGAGCTACAGAGGACCACTATATCTATGCATAGATAATAAACAGAGAGTAGCAGCAGCGTAAAATAGGGTGTGTGTGTGGGGGGTGGGGGACAATGCAAATAGTCCAGGTAGCCATTTGATTAGCTGTTCAGGAGTATTATGGCTTGGGGATAGAAGCTGTTAAGAAACCTTTTAGACCTAGACTTGGTGCTCTGGTACCGCTTGCCGTACGGTAGCAGAGAGAACAGTCTATGACTAGGGTACTGGGCCATACGCACTACCCTCTGTAGTGCCTTGAAGGTCGGAGGCCGAGCAGTTGCCATACCAGGCAGTGATGCAACCAGTCAGGATGCTCTCGATGGTGCAGCTGTAGAACCTTTTGAGGATCTGAGGACCCATGCCAAATATTTTCAGTCTCCTGATGGGGAATAGGCTTTGTTGTGCCCTCTTCATGACTGTCTTGGTGTGTTTGGACCATGATAGTTTGTTGGTGATGTTTCAATAAGACTTTTAATAACACTGTTAGCTTAGGTTAACTGTTTAACTCCAAGCACAGGTAGGACACATGGACATTAATTTGCTTAGGCATTAATCATGCAAACACATTTCGTTTTTTATTGTGGCAAGGCATCAGTGAGATTCAAACCTTTGCTCTTCTATTCTCTATCCATGGAATTAGTCCACTGCGCCACCAGGATGGAGCTAGCATGCCATGTTTTTTTTTTGACTCATACAAAGCTGTTTATCTATTCAAACAGACCCGATTTCAAAGGAAACAAGCACTCATTAAGATCAGGTGTGGCCAATTAGTAGGTGTGGCCAATACTCCTGAACCACTTAACAAGATAGAGAATAGCGATAGTTTTTTTGATGCGGAGAACGGAATGTATATGTTTTTCAATAACATTCTTAGAACGTTCTTTGAACATTACTAATGTTTTCTTGTGGTTTTTATGGAAAGTTATCTTAATGTTTCGAGAACATGACTTTAAATAGAACCATGAGGAAACCTGCAGAAAACGTTATGCTGAAGTACTGAAATTCCCACAGAAGAAAGTTGTTTCTTAACATTCTGAGAACACAGTAGCGGTGCGTGGGTAAAATCACTGAGAAAGCCAAGCCAATAAGAAAGTAATATTACAACCTATGTTGTGATATTTGCATTGTTCGCTATATAACCCATTCGTTCATACGCCCCCGTGATATACAATAAGGCCATGACAACAAACAGACAACAGTCACACAGTGGCAGAATATGCTTAGTTTAATTCTCTGAAAACAAACTTAAAGATACCAAAAACAATTTAGTCCAATCAATGTTGCTAAATATCACGTGGCTGTCCATGGACTGATTTCTGTCTGTGTGTGTGTGTGTGCGTGCATAAAAAATAAGAAGTATGCCAATGCCATCCTCCTCTCTTTCATGTTGGCAAAATGGTCTATGACTCTGTCATAGAGTACGCTTTTACTTTTTGTTTTTGTAGGCTACCTAGCTAAAATGCTTGCTAACCTAACTTTCTTGCATTGGCAAAAATGAACCAGCTTAGTTAGCTAGCTAGTTAATGTGAGCCTACTAAGCTACATTTAGGTTACATATTGAACTTCAATCGTCTCAGGCCAGTAGCAGAATATCTGAATTCATGGTTAGATCAGAATCGCTGTCATAATCATTGGCCTGTACAGAGAATTAAGTCAAAACAACAAGTCCAAATCCACATCTCCATCCATGGTTTAGGAAAGGGCCGATTTAGCAAGATGGCTACTGCAGGACACAAGTAGACCAGAAACAGACATGTTTGTCTGACAATGATGACGTTTTGCTTAGGATGTGATTTGACTGGTGTGAAGCCAAATCCAAACTGGCCTCCTTTGGGGGGCGTTTTGGGGGGCGTTTTGCTGCGCCAGGACAACCCACAGTTGAGCTCAGCTCAACGCTGATTATCTAATTATTATTTTTTATTTTTTTATCAAGGGAGGCCAAATGCTTGCTGGCATCAATCAATTAAACGCTACGGCGTCAACATTCATACTCTTTTGTTCCAGACAGCATCAGATACATGGGCTACACATACTGAGACAGAGGTGCGCTGTTTCCCTCGCTCTGATTATTTCTCCAGTGAGATTCAGCCACTTGCGAATTGATGGAAAATTATGAGAACACAGAGAGACGAAAGATACATTATTTTATAATTTGTATTTTATTGGTCAAATATTTGGGGAAGCCTGGCTTCCTTTGGCAGCCATGAATATACGCCACTGTGAAAAGGTGCCTTTAAATAGAACCATGAGGAAACCTGTAGGAACCGTTATGCTGAAGTATTGAAATTCCTTTGTTTCTTAACGTTCTCTAAACTATTTGAGAACATTCCCAATGTCAAACCAGTTGGAGAACATTCATAAAACATTACCAAAAATTATATTAAATGTAACCATGTCTGACATTTTAGAAAACCTTCTGTTAAAGTAATTAAATACCAAAAAAAGTACATTATTTTGTCAAGTTATTTAAATGTTCCAAAGCCAAGCAACTAACATACACCATTCCCAGAACGTTGTGGGAAGGCTGTATGCAAAATAACCATAGGACAACCACGCTCTCACCAAGCTCTAAAAAACATATGGTCCTCAGAACGTTATGTGCTAGCTGGGTATGGTTCTCAGAACATTATGTGCTATAGCTGAGAGGCCCCCTTCAGGCTCAGACAATCACACAAGATCCATGGTGTTAACAACAATGAGTCATTTTCCACTGTAGAACCACAGTGAATCACCCCAGGTGAGCGTTACAGAGACATTGGCAGACATGGCTATAAACAACAAGGTATACATTTCATTAGTCATCCCAGCAACACAGAGAAACACCTGCTGTTTATAGAGAGACAAAAGTGGTTTTGAATAAATAGCTGTGATATGTGCTTTGTATATGTGTACATATTGTATGTACTGTATATTGAAAGCATTGTCAAAGCTCTGAGCTCTCTGTAGGCAGTGTAGAAAGGAACAGAATGACTAAATTCAAACCTATTTTCTGTCCGAGTAGTGAGCGGAGACACCATACCATGAGTTGTGAGAGAACAGAGCTGCTCTGAGTTGCTCTGAAGGGCTGTATTTACCGAGCCTTCTGCTTGTGTAACACTGTGGGTCAGTGTGGCACATGCCACAGCATCTAATAGCTTATCTACTCCACTAGCTTCATCCAGCGCTGCTGCTGTTGCCGAGTGTCTGTGTTCTCCTACCACATTGACTGACACAGACTCCTCAGGCTACGGAGGAGCATAGAAACGTGAGGAGAGGAAAATTACACCATAATAATAATAATAATAATATGCCATTTAGCAGACGCTTTTATCCAAATTGACTTACAGTCATGCGTGCATACATTTTTGTGTATGGGTGGTCCCGGGGATCGAACCCACTACCTTGGCGTTACAAGCGCCGTGCTCTACCAGCTGAGCTACAGAGGACCATAACAAAGACAGATATCAGGCTTTGAAGAAGAAATGTCGCAAAATAGTCATTCCGTGGGTCACTGTAAATTGGAGAGTCAAACGAAAAGCCTTTATTTGGAATATACTGTAAATCTGCTGTCATCCATTTCTAGTTACCTTTTTCTATGAGCCTACCATCTCACTACATGAGGGGTTAAAACTGGAAAGGCCATGGGCCTTAGCTTCCACGTCACCTCTCTTTCTTATATACAGAGCTTATCACCACTTTATAAAGGTCTCCTTTAGAAAATAGATTCTTTATCTCAATAAGACTTCCTGGTTAAATAAAGGTGGAATAAAATATTAGAGGTGGTTTATGCTTGAAGTCGGTGGTAGGAAGCTCTGCACTGCCAGAGCTGCACGTGGGATCCTGCTGTAGCAACAAGGTCAGAATAGGATCAGAATAGGTAGGGTTCTGGTTATGCCCCCATGCTGATACCCCCCCCCCCATTGATGCTTACATTCTCACAAGAGAGTCTGACTTTTGATTGGAGGGTCTGGCACCTGGTTTGAGGTTGTTTTTGGTTGGACAAGCTGCTATCTGGCATCTGATTGGAGAAGCTGGTTTGAGAAACTAGCTTCTACTTTGAGAATCTGACTTTTGGAGCGAAGGTCATGTTCTAAAAGTGGAATTTCGGTAGAGTCACAACAGGAAGAAACTATGCGGGCTTTTGTTGCAAGGGTTTCAAAATAGAAGCGAGGCTTCAGAACCTACTCGGAGACCTATTGTATTTCAGTAAGCAGGAAAAGCCATGATGTTTATTTTGCTACCGCTGACCGCCTGGCCTTTTATCTATTCCTTATATTTTTCTGTTGGATCCTTTTTTATGTGTTTTGGGTGGCTGTTAATGGTCCACTGAATAGCACCTCTTTATATATGATAATCCACTGAATATGTAGACTTGTGTTAAGTGAAAATAACAATACTACAAGAACAAAGGAACACATGAGGCATTGTAATTGACAGTGTAAACAGCAGGTGTTATTGCTGTCTCTCGGTCTCACCTGAAGTTCCGGCTTTCCCTTCTGGTTCAGTAAGCATAGAGATCCTAGGCCATGGCCAGGCGATAGGTCCAAGAGGGCATTGATGTGCGAGTTAAGGTGGCCCCATAGGCATCAAGGACAATGGTGTACAGGGTACACAGGGGTAAAGACAATACACAAACCAAATGCCAAATTTTATAGGGTAAGTGTACCTTAATTGCCCACGTACCCATTAAGCTCACTTCTATCTTTGGATTAAAATAAAAAAGAACAAAACAAACATTTTCAGGTGTTGAGGCTGCCCTCAGATAAACAACATTTTCGGATATGTTTAGTACCTTCTCAGATAAGTGATCATACTTTATGTAAAATTAAGAGATGAATGTGCTAATATATGCACATGACAGCATATTTCATGAGCATTAATTAATGACTATTTCTTGCCAATTGAAAATACGTTTTTTTCATGCTAGCAGTTGTGCCTGCATGTCAAAGTAACACAGTAGCTACATAACTTGGTGAACTACAACAAGATAATATACAGTATTTCAGGCATTCACAGCTTACATCTTTGAATGCATTTTGTCTTATTTTCCTGTTGAATAAACCTGTATTGTTAAACATGCCATTTTTGTAAATTTTACATTTATCTCAGGTGGGCTTAAATTAAAGGGTACAGTAGCACTATAAGCACACCCTCTATACAGAATGTAAATGTTTAATATGATCAATAATATTGTAGTCTATAGTGTATATTTCTAACCCAAATTTGTGCGCATTTATTAAAGTATTCACCCCCCTGAGTCAATACATGTTAGAATCACCTTTGGCAGCGATTACAGCTATGAGTCTTTTTGGGTAAGTCTTTAAGTGCTTTGCACACCAGGATTGTTCAATATTTGCACATTATTCTTTTTGATATTCTTCTAGCTCTGTCAAGTTGGTTGTTGATCATTGCTAGACAGCCATTTTCAAGTCTTGCCATAGATTTTCATGCCGATTTTCAGTCAAAACTATAACTAGACCACTCAGAAACATTCAATATCGTCTTGGTAAGCAACTACAGTGTATGTTTGGCCTTGTGTTTTAAGTTATTGTCCTGCTGAAAGGTGAATTTGTCTCCTAGTGTCTGTTGGAAATAGTGGTGGAAAAAGTACTCAATTGTCATACATGAGTAAAAGTAAAGATACCTTACTAGAAAATGACTCAAGTAAAAGTGAAAGTCACCCAGTAAAATACTACTTGAGTAAAAGTCTAAAAGTATTTGGTTTTAAATATACTTAAGTATCAAAAGTAAATGGAATTGCTAAAATGTACTTAAGTATTAAAAGTACAAGTACAAGTATAAATCATTTTAAATGGCACAATTTATTTTTATTTTTTTATTGACGGATAGCCAGGGGTACACTCCAACACCAGGGATGTTCTCTTGATAAGTGTGTGAATTGGACAATTTTCCTGTCAAAATGTAACGAGTACTTTTGGGTGTCAGGGAAAATGTATGGAGTAAAAAGTACATAATTTTCTTTAGGAATGTAGTAAAGTAAAAGTTGGCACAAATATAAATAGTAAAGTAAAGTACAGATACCCCAAAAAACAACTTAAGTAGTACTTTAAAGTATTTTTACTTAAGTACTTTACACCACTGGTTGGAAAGCAGACTGAACCAAGTTTTCCTCTAGGATTTTGCCTGTGCTTAGCTCTATTCCTTTTCTTTTTATCCTAAAAAACTCCCTAGTCCTTGTCGATGACAAGCATACCTATAACATGATGCAGCCACCACCATGCTTGAAAATATGAAGAGTGGTACTCAATGATGTGTTGTGTTGGATTTACCCCAAACATAACACTTTGTATTCAGGATAAAAAGTTAATTTCTTTGCCACATTTCTTGCAGTTTTACTTTAGTGCCTTATTGCAAACAGGATGCATGTTTTGGAATATTTGTATTCTGTACAGTCTTCCTTCTTTTCACTCTGTCATTTAGGTTAGTGTTGTGGAGTTACTACAATGTTGTTTATCCATCCTCAGTTTTCTCCTATCACAGCTATTAAACACTACCTGTCACAGCTATTAAACACTACCTGTCACAGCTATTAAACACTATACGGGGGGCCAGTATAAAAATAAAAATAATGTATTCACTAACTGTAAGTCGCTCTGGATAAGAGCGTCTGCTAAATGACTAAAATGTAAAATGTTAAGAGTAACCATTGGCCTCATGGTGAAATCCCTGAGTGGTTTCCTTCCTCTCCGGCAATTGAGTTATGAAGGACGCCAGTATCTTTGTAGTGCCTGGGTTTATTGATACACCATCCAAAGTGTAATTAAGAACTTCACCATGCTCAAAGTGATATTCAATGTCAGTTTTTTTTTTTTTTACCCATCTACCAATAGGTGCCCTTATTTGCGAGGCATTGGAACACCTCTCTGGTCTTTGTGGTTGAATCTGAGTTTGAAATTCACTGCTCGACTGAGGGACCTTACAGCTAATTGTATGTGTGGGGTACAGAGATGACAGTCATTCAAAAAATCATTTTAAACACTATTATTGCACACAGAGTGAGTCCATGCAACTTATTATGTGACGTGTTAAGCACATTTTTACTCCTGAACTTATTTAGGCTTGCCATAACCAAGGAGTTGAATACACATTTTTAATAAAAACATAATTCCACTTTGACATTATGGGGTATTGTGTGTAGGCCAGTGACACACATTCTCAGTTTAACCCATTTTAAATTCAGGCTGTAACACAACAACATTTGGACAAGGTTGTGAATACCTTTTGAAGGGCTCCTATTAAGCCCGGTTTGCATTGAAACACATGGGGATATTGTGTTGATATCCCTAATATTCAATGACCCTGAGCATAATTGTTTTTTTTTGTTCAAGTTGATGAAAACACACAAAAACTACAGTTATGCATATTAGGCATGTAGACGTAATCTTTAACACGATTAGAAACAATTTGGAACAATTAGAAACCTCTGAACTCTTTCCAAGACGTTTGGAGTGGACAAGTAGTCGTTGATGCAGATAGAGAAGAATAAGATCCGGGTTGAGGGATATCTGGGATAGAAGACCTAGTGGTGGACAAAAATGCAAACAAAGGAGGGACAAGAAGATGACTATTGGACGTCTGACTACTCATGCGTTTTTGGGTGGGGGATTTCTCATATAGTTATCCTTCATACAGGTGATTTTAAAAAATTTGTCCACCACCTGCACCTTTATAATCCAACAGTAGAGAGGGAGATTTTAAACTGTCTTCAGATAGGCTTAGTTGAACTCATTAACAAGAATAGCAGTACAGAAAATGTCAATCAGCTTTCAGATAATTCATTGAAATTTGTGTGTGTTATGGTCTTTGTGCATGGCGTCTTATTTACAGAGGGCCGGTGTGGGTGTAGGTCTTTGTTCTAACCAAGCATTAACACACCTGATTCAAGTCTATGTTAGTTGATAAGTTGTACTGGTTGGCAAAAACAAAAAGTCCCTGTAATGAGTGCTACTTTCATGATGAATAGTAATCATCAGTTTATTTTAATAACTATAGGGGAGATTATTAGAATCACATTTTATACAAGAAATGTCAATTTGTAATATTTGAACATTTGGAAATGAATTAAAATATACTCTTTAAGAGGTGGGTTTATTTGGAACACCCATGGGCTTTCAGTACCCATTCAGTACCCATTGAGCCTAGTCCGGATTTAATAGGTACTGAAATGAACTTGAATGAGAAAAGGTAGAGAAACATAATCTGTCACAACAAGTTGTTGTTCTCTATTGCTAACCAACAAATCAGGACATTTAAAGTGGAACTGCACCCGCTGATTTGGCCTCATTTTTTTGGCTTGCTCCTAAAGAAATGCTGGCGGCCATGACAGAAGTTGGCTTGGGGGTGTGGTTTGATGAGGGTGTTTCTTGGGGGAGTCCTTGCCACCACCAAGACAAACCCATCTGTCAGAACCTTGCCAGCAGCTGTTTCCCCCTACTCAATCACAACAACAAAAAAACTCCTGCAGGTTGAGTTCAATAACTACAGACAGTTGTATGGTGAGATGCCGGAGGAAGCTTTGAATAGGTCAATAGCCTACAGAGTAATGAGAAGAATGCAATTGCTGAATTTATGTAGATATTCTAAACTAAGTGTTTTGATAACTTTCAAATGTAGTAACTGGTCCATGTAGAATAATCAACTCTTTACATAACACCATAGAAGCAGTGTTCTGCTAATATAACAATGTGCACCTTTCATTTTTCATTCCCAGCTGATACAGACACTGTGACTATCAGCATTTTGTCTGGTGGTAATGTGGCTACCTTGGAAAACACGTCAGAGTGGTCATACCTTCCTTTGTGGTGTCCCAGATACAACAGTTCCCTGATCCTTGTGCAGAATAAACAGGGGTTTTCCTATCCCAATATTGACTGATACCATTCAATTCAATAATAAAAAAAGACAATACAAGTAAACGTTGTGTCTAGTAAAAAATGTTTGCCGAGGGCCAGGCCTCTCTGTCTGGATTTGGAAAGAATCTCCAGTCTGTCTGTAGAAATAGGCAGAGTTGAAGCAGAGTTCATCAGTGACATATGGAATGAAAAGGGTGTTTCTATTACTGGACATTTGTATTGTACTGTATTATTAGTAATCATCTCATTGTGGATGTGTTGGCCTGGTCTCTCTTCATCTCATGCATCTGTGAACACATACACACAGTCACTGTCAGGGCGGCAGGTAGCTTAGTGGTTAAGAGCGTTGTGCCAGTAACCGAAAGGTCGCTGGTTCTAATCCCCGAGCCGACTAGGTGAAAAATCTGCCGATGTGCCCTTGAGCAAGGCACTTAACCCTAATTGCTCCTGTAAGTCGCTCTGGATAAGAGCGTCTGCTAAATGACTAATTATTATTAATTATTATTCTATTACCAGTGGCAGTTAGGGATAGGTGATATCTGACACAAACATATACTATGTTGAAGTTTGAACAGGTCTAACTACCTAATTCTGTTCTCGCCATCGACGACCGTTGGTGAGCAGGCAAGAGGTGAGGCTGGAGGTGAGGACTTTGCCAGAGCCCCATTGATGGACATAGTAGCATAGATCAGCTCCTGGTCACTCATCAAAGATACTGGACGGTCACACACACACACACACACACACACACAAAGAACTGATTACGTTATCAATGGTGGTTATGATTAGCCTGGTGGAACTCAACTGTGCACTTTGTCTAAAATAAAAAACAGGGTCAACAACTATCATCATCCCTCAATTATAAGCATAGCTAGAGAAATAACATAATCTTGTTTGGAAGCTAATTCTATGCTTTACAGATGTAGACTGACTGGCTCCAGATTGGATTAGATTCAGGCCGGTGACGCCCTTACACTATGCAACCAACTGTGACATGTTTTGCTATGGCCCTGGGTTGGTTTAAGTTTGTTGCTGCTAGTTAGTACACTGTTGTAGTCAGACATGAGATAGCTGCATCCAATTTGTGCACTAGACATGGGTTGCACCTCGAAGGCTAATGTAACTGTTTCATCTAAATTACACTAACTTAGAGTGACATGGAAATACAATGATATTGCTAAAGTAGGCAAATAATTATACTGAACAAAAATAAATGCAACATGCCAAAATGTCATGTCAATTGCACACTCCCTCAACTTGAAACATCTGTGGCAATGTGTTGTGTGACAAAACTGCACATTTTAGAGTGGCCTTTTATTGTCCTCAGCACAAGGTGCACCTGTGTAACGATCATGTTGTTTAATCAGCTTCTTGATATGCCACACCTGTCCAGATGGATGGATTATCTTGGCAAAGGAGAAATGCTTGAAAAACAGGGATGTGAACAAATTTGTGCACAAAATTTGAGAGAAATAAGCTTTTTGTGCGTATGGACATTTCTGGGATCTTTTGTTTCAGCTCATGAAAAATGGGACCAACACTTTATATGTTGTGTTTATATTTTTGTTCAGTATAGTAGGAAACAAGTTTGCCATATTATGATGTCGTCAAATTTACTTTAGAGAGATGGCAATGTTGCCATTACTGTTACTAGCAAAGTTAGTCAAAAATAGCTAGCAATGCTAATGTTAGCTAGCTAAAATACTGTGGTCCCCTCAATCTTAGTTAGTTGGCTAAAGTTATACTGCATCTAAAGTCAATCTGTTGACATCACAATCATGACAAAAGATTTTCCTACTAATTATTTGCCTTCTTTTGAAATGTTATCGTGTTTCCAAGCCAAATCCGAGTGATCAAAATATACATACTGTAACCAGAGAGATAACCAGCGGTCTATGGTCTAGTTACCGGCATACTCACCACCACTGGGGACCAACGAACTCCAACCACCTATTCCGCATGATATGGTCCTTCGGCAGGGCATGCAAACCATAGTTGTTGGCTGTGCATCCTGCTGGAAGCATGCATTGCATGGTCAAACCGTATAGTATATGGCTTATCAGTCTCAAACAGCCGTGATCTTTGAATATGTTGGTTGGGGGCGATGAAACAACGGAGCCCCATTCAATGAAAGGAAGCGAAGTGGGCGGAGGGGCGATTTGCACGTGGAGCTTGGCAAAAGGGGCCATGATTTGTTGACATAATTTTAATCCAAACTCAACCTTCATTTGCTTGTTCTGAGGCACTGAGTTTACAAACTTTGACTTATTGACCAAAATTATCCTATTTACGCTTTGTAGTCAATTTTGATACTAGAATAAATGTTTATGACTCGTATCGATGCCACATAGGCCATTTTCAAAGGGATTAGTTGGTTTTTAAGGGCAGTCTTCAACAATTATCAGTGCATTGACATATTCAAGAAACGTGTAAATGTATACAATATGGCAGCTAAGGGACAGCAATAGGTTCTGCAGTGGGTCTCTAACTGCTGAGAGACACAGAGACATGATCCCATATGGATCTACTGAAACCTAAAATGGTAACAGCCCCGACCCCCTACTACCGCCCAAAGCCATGGTAACACTGTGAGTGGACGTCAGAGTGCTAAGCAGGGTCTGCATGCTTAAACGTGACACATGTTTATCACATCCTCTCTCTGGTCAGTCGGCTGGGTTACCCTAGGAACCTGGGGTTGTGAGGGAGGAGGGAGGCTGAGGTGAGGGGGTTAAGGGTATGGACAGGCCAGGCCATGTCTAGTGGCTTCAGTCCAAGATCGCTATCTAATTCTCAGTAGCCTCCTATCTGATCAGGGATGAGTTACAGCCTGGAAACTCACCTTCCTTCACCTCCTCACTCACCCCCTCCTCTACTCCTCCTCCTGTTTTTCCTATTTTCACACTGTCACATCACACCCTGGGGAAAGGAGAGGGAGTGAAAGGGGTGGGGAACCAGTCGTTTTTGCTGTTGAAGGGTTTTGGTAACACCAACTTTACACTGATTGCAATGTGTTCTTAAAAGAAAGGGAACAATTTAGAGGTAGAAGGGACAGAGACACAGAATAATCTATGTTTCATGGACAGACACAATACAGTGGGGAAAAAAAGTATTTAGTCAGCCACCATTCGTGCAAGTTCTCCCACTTAAAAAGATGAGAGAGGCCTGTAATTTTCATCATAGGTACACGTCAACTATGACAGACAAATTGAGGAAAAAAATCCAGAAAATCACATTGTAGGATTTTTAATGAATTTATTTGCAAATTATGGTGGAAAATAAGTATTTGGTCACCTACAAACAAGCAAGATGTCTGGCTCTCACAGACCTGTAACTTCTTCTTTAAGAGGCTCCTCTGTCCTCCACTCGTTACCTGTATTAATGGCACCTGTTTGAACTTGTTATCAGTATAAAAGACACCTGTCCACAACCTCAAACAGTCACACTCCAAACTCCACTATGGCCAAGACCAAAGAGCTGTCAAAGGACACCAGAAACAAAATTGTAGACCTTCACCAGGCTGGGAAGACTGAATCTGCAATAGGTAAGCAGCTTGGTTTGAAGAAATCAACTGTGGGAGCAATTATTAGGAAATGGAAGACATACAAGACCACTGATAATCTCCCTCGATCTGGGGCTCCACGCAAGATCTCACCCCGTGGGGTCAAAATGATCACAAGAACGGTGAGCAAAAATCCCAGAACCACACGGGGGGACCTAGTGAATGACCTGCAGAGAGCTGGGACCAAAGTAACAAAGCCTACCATCAGTAACACACTACGCCACCAGGGACTCAAATCCTGCAGTGCCAGACGTGTCCCCCTGCTTAAGCCAGTACATGTCCAGGCCCATCTGAAGTTTGCTAGAGTACATTTGGATGATCCAGAAGAGGATTGGGAGAATGTCATATGGTCAGATGAAACCAAAATAGAACTTTTTGGTAAAAACTCAACTCGTTGTGTTTGGAGGACAAAGAATGCTGAGTTGCATCCAAAGAACACCATACCTACTGTGAAGCATGGGGGTGGAAACATCATGCTTTGGGGCTGTTTTTCTGCAAAGGGACCAGGACGACTGATCCGTGTAAAGGAAAGAATGAATGGGGCCATGTATCGTGAGATTTTGAGTGAAAACCTCCTTCCATCAGCAAGGGCATTGAAGATGAAACGTGGCTGGGTCTTTCAGCATGACAATGATCCCAAACACACCGCCCGGGCAACAAAGGAGTGGCTTCGTAAGAAGCATTTCAAGGTCCTGGAGTGGCCTAGCCAGTCTCCAGATCTCAACCCCATAGAAAATCTTTGGAGGGAGTTGAAAGTCCGTGTTGCCCAGCGAGAGCCACAAAACATTACTGCTCTAGAGGAGATCTGCATGGAGGAATGGGCCAAAATACCAGCAACAGTGTGTGAAAACCTTGTGAAGACTTACAGAAAACGTTTGACCTGTGTCATTGCCAACAAAGGGTATATAACAAAGTATTGAGACACTTTTGTTATTGACCAAATACTTATTTTCCACCATAATTTGCAAATAAATTCATTAAAAATCCTACAATGTGATTTTCTGGATTTTTAGTTGACGTGTACCTATGATGAAAATTACAGGCCTCTCTCATCTTTTAAGTGGGAGAACTTGCACAATTGATGGCTGACTAAATACTTTTTTTCCCCACTGTATGCACACTAATGTATACGCTGAGTATATTTGTGCTAAGTCTGTAAAATAACATGCTTTGTGGATATCTGGTCACGTGAGAGAGAAACGTGAAGATAAAGAGAGAGGGAGGAGGGATAGAGAATTCTTGGGGACAGGAAAAGGAACAATGAGGGAAAAGTGATGACAGCCACATCCTGAAAGAAAAGACAATGTTGGTTGTATTGTTTTATGTTCCGGTTGCTACTATAGTATTACATAATAAGCAAACAGAACACGGTGGTATAATTATCTGGAGACTACACAGAATGAGCATGGACATTTCTATTAGCCACCACCACAGTTAGCATCAATGGTCTGTGTGCTGTTTTTCTGACCTTAAAGAACCTTTAAGACGTAATAAACTGCAGGATAGCTGAAGCACATTATTTCTCAATTCATATTTCCATAAAATAGGGTTGCATTGAAGCACCATTGCGTAATTCATTGCACATTGCAAGCCAATCATATAGTAGGGATCAAGAACGATAAGCACCACAAAATGTTTTGCCTTCAATTAAAACCATTAATCATATTCTTGCCTCAGCCCTATGACACAATCGACATATGGGTTGCTGGATGCCCTGAATGCGTGTAGGCCTATGCTGGATGTAACTTGTTTGCATGATGTCATTCAAAATGGGTGGAATTCATGAACACAGTGGGTTTCCAAAGGAGATTATCTCAACTGGCAGGTCCCTGGGGCACTGAGGGGAACGGTGGCCCAAGGGCCAAGGCACCCCAAATGTAATGCAGACTGTTTGTCAGTCTACTCAACTCTTGTCTGTTTCGTGTTCAGGCATTGCTTGTGTTTTACTCCTCTCCGTCATGGTAGACGTTCAGAAATGCTCATATTTCTTATGGAATATTATGCAAGCATAAATGTCACTCCATCGTTCAGCACCTTCAGTTCTAGAACCCCTCTCCCCACTCTTACCTTCTCACTCATGCACCAAACTGCACGTACACAAAGTGGAAAAACAATCTCACCCTTTGCTTTAGGGGGAGGGGGAGGGGGAGGGGGGGGGGGGGGGGTATAGATTTACTCTAAAGCTTTCTTATTCTCTCTCTCTCTCTCTCTCTCTCTCTCTCTCTCTCTCTCTCTCTCTCTCTCTCTCTCTCTCTCTCTCTCTCTCAGGGATTACCTATGATCCTCTATTTGCCACACTAACACATGCAGCTCAAGGGGTCACATCTCACGCTCTGAGAGAGGCACAGGGGAGTTTCAGGTGCCCGTCCCTCAGGCACTGTATACACCTAACCCTCTGTTCCCCACCCTCTACCTTCTCATTTGTCAGTACACCTGAGAAGTCCTCTTCTCCAAACAGAAATCATAATCCCATAATTACCTGATTATAGCACCGTTTTATGTAAAGGCAACTTCCGTAACCATTTTAGACTTTATACTAGACAATCAATCATCTATATTTGCGTAACATGAAGAAATAGAAGAGTGTGATGTTAAACAAAGCCCTGATTTCAGCTATAGTTGGTTTCTAAATGTTTTAAAGTTATTGTATTGTCTTCCCTATGAATTATGGAATAATGTCCAAATCATCCATTTTCTAGACGTACAGTAGCACTCAGAGGGTAATGCAGTCCAGGAGGTAATCTAGGTCAGTGAAACAGTCTAGGAAATGAAATGTATGAGTCTAGGGATGGGTATGCACATTTGCCTGATAGTATATCTGTATGTCTCAGTGCATGTGTAAAAGTATGTGCTCTAGTGTGTGTGTGCATGTCCTAGAGACTTAGCCTACGGCAGTGTCTGTGAGAGAAAACAGTCGTCCCCTAAGGATGATGTCAGGGCCATGAGGGATGACTTCACCGACCACAGAGTCCATGTGTCCACATGCAGGTCATACATCTGCACACTCACTCACCAAGACGACACCCGCTCTGGGGAACTACCTACTTCACCAGGAAGAACTGTTTGTAACAATGGACGACGGTTGTTAAGTGTAACACTTGGGTTAGATAGACTAGAGCATGTCCTGGTCTCATTGAAGAGGAAACAATGCATCACACAAGGCATAATATGGGACCAGACAACCACCCATCATTCTAGAACGTGGCATCATAACTATTTAAAGCAGGGCTCTCCAACCCTGTTCATGGAGAGCTACCCTCCTGTAGGTTTTCACACCAACCCTAATCTAGCGCACCTGATTCTTATAATTAGCTGGTTGTTAAGCAGGTTAGTTATAACTTGTGTTGAAGCAAAAACCTACATTTACATTTTAGTAGATGCTCTTATCCAGAACGACTTCCAGTAGTGAGTTCATACATTTTCATACTGGTCCCCAGTGGGAATCGAACCCACAACCCTGACGTTACAAGCGTCACGCTTTACCAACTGAGCCACACGTGACCAACAGGAGGGTAGCTCTCCAAGAACAGGGTCAGAGAGCCCTGATCTAAAGAATGCTAAAGAGAGTTTGACAACTCGAAAGATGCAAAGACGTCATGTCCAACAAACTGATACCACTTTTCTCATAGCCATACAAAGCTAATCTTACAGTGACATGAAGCTGTGGACTGATCCTTAAAGATAACTGCTGAATGGATCAAATGTTTCCTTATGCTGCTTTTACTGCTGATTCTGCTTTAGTGACCTTTCTATTCCAGCCACAGGTCACAGGTCAGTCTCGGGCGAGCTATGACACAGTCCCCCAGGTGCACCACCACCACCACACCTGTTCTCTGCTCTGCCTGCTTGGACAAAGGGAAGTGTGCGGCCCATCCCCCCCTCCACTCCCTAAAAGCTTATCTAATTGTGCACTCATCCCACATCCCTTCAAGGGCTCTCTTTACACACTCTCCAACTCCCCACCGTTCTACCCCTCCTAATCTCTTTTCTTTCTTCCTTTCTTATCCAGCGGATGAGTACAGTGTTTGTGTGTGTTTTCTTTCTTTTACAGTTATTAGTAATAATAACACCAACAGATGTGTCATGGTCTTTCCCCTGTTATTCTAGACACAAAGATGTGCAGGTGTTTCAGGTGTGTGTGTGCGCGCTCACGTGCATGGGTGTTTTCCATGCATCCCTGCCTTGGTTTTCTCACCTTGTCTCTCATCAGCATGCCTGGTTTTGTTGCCCAATTACCATTTCTAATGTCTGTCCCACCCATGTATGTGCCTGCAGACACACACACACACACACACACACACACGTGCACACACACACACACACATTTGGGGGAGCATGTTGAAACATGGTGGCAGGGAGTGAATGAGGCGTTATTTGAATGGGACCTTGTCTGTGTGTTTGGGGAAGAGCCTTGGTCCAGATGTGACTCCTTATCTCCACACACAGAGACTGTGTCTACTCTGCTCTGCCCCCCCACATGTCTATCCCCATAGAAATAGAATAATTACAGTAGCTATATGGCTGTCTATTCAACATACCAATTCTACTCCTTCTATATCTTTGTATAACCGTGGGTATTTTTTTGATAACTCTTTGAATGTTTTGTAGTTTAAAAAGGGCCTTTGTCTGTGTCCCTCTCAGTGGGAGTGAGACTGTCAGTCTGTTTTCGGACTCTATTCCCTCCCCTTCGTTTAGCTTCCTTCTCTCTCTGCCCCTCTCTGAGTCTCAGGTCCCCTCAGCAAACAAGGCACAGTCATGTCATCTAGGTTCAATTAAAAGTCAAAACCCCTTCCAGCCCCCATTGTCTCCCTCTCCCTCTCCATCACTATTATCCTTACTGCAATGACAGTTAGGGATTGTTTGAAGGGCCAGAGTGGCGTTGACTGACACATTGCCTTGAAAGACCCTCAATGAATAAGGTAAATCCCACACCAAACAGTAGGCCCTGAGAGCCTGGGATTAGATTAGCACAGCACACCACTCCGAGAGGCTGTCCTCCAGGGGGTGGGAGAGGAGGTGAATGGACACAATGGGACAGAAGTATTATGTATTGTGGAAGTGACCAATTCAGAAACTGGGTGGAGGGGGGGGGAGTCCTTTTGATCCCAAGTAAGAAAGTAATTTTTTTTGGCTGGCCTCCTCTCTTTCTGTTACCATGACAACAACAGCTCACACACACACACACACACACACACACACACACACACACACATATATATATACAGTGGGGGAAAAAAGTATTTAGTCAGCCACCAATTGTGCAAGTTCTCCCACTTAAAAAGATGAGAGAGGCCTGTAATTTTCATCATAGGTACACGTCAACTATGACAGACAAATTGAGAAAAAAAAATCCAGAAAATCACATTGTAGGATTTTTTATGAATTTATTTGCAAATTATGGTGGAAAATAAGTATTTGGTCACCTACAAACAAGCAAGATTTCTGGCTCTCACAGACCTGTAACTTCTTCTTTAAGAGGCTCCTCTGTCCTCCACTCGTTACCTGTATTAATGGCACCTGTTTGAACTTGTTATCAGTATAAAAGACACCTGTCCACAACCTCAAACAGTCACACTCCAAACTCCACTATGGCCAAGACCAAAGAGCTGTTAAAGGACACCAGAAACAAAATTGTAGACCTGCACCAGGCTGGGAAGACTGAATCTGCAATAGGTAAGCAGCTTGGTTTGAAGAAATCAACTGTGGGAGCAATTATTAGGAAATGGAAGACATACAAGACCACTGATAATCTCCCTCAATCTGGGGCTCCACGCAAGATCTCACCCTGTGGGGTCAAAATGATCACAAGAACGGTGAGCAAAAATCCCAGAACCACACGGGGGGACCTAGTGAATGACCTGCAGAGAGCTGGGACCAAAGTAACAAAGCCTACCATCAGTAACACACTACGCTGCCAGGGACTCAAATCCTGCAGTGCCAGACGTGTCCCCCTGCTTAAGCCAGTACATGTCCAGGCCCGTCTGAAGTTTGCTAGAGTGCATTTGGATGATCCAGAAGAGGATTGGGAGAATGTCATATGGTCAGATGAAACCAAAATAGAACTTTTTGGTAAAAACTCAACTCGTCGTGTTTGGAGGACAAGAATGCTGAGTTGCATCCAAAGAACACCATACCTACTGTGAAGCATGGGGGTGGAAACATCATGCTTTGGGGCTGTTTTTCTGCAAAGGGACCAGGACGACTGATCCGTGTAAAGGAAAGAATGAATGGGGCCATGTATCGTGAGATTTTGAGTGAAAATCTCCTTCCATCAGCAAGGGCATTGAAGATGAAATGTGGCTGGGTCTTTCTGCATGACAATGATCCCAAACACACCGCCCGGGCAATGAAGGAGTGGCTTCGTAAGAAGCATTTCAAGGTCCTGTAGTGGCCTAGCCAGTCTCCAGATCTCAACCCCATAGAAAATCTTTGGAGGGAGTTGAAAGTCCGTGCTGCCCAGCGACAGCCCCAAAACATCACTGCTCTAGAGGAGATCTGCATGGAGGAATAGGCCAAAATACCAGCAACAGTGTGTGAAAACCTTGTGAAGACTTACAGAAAACGTTTGACCTGTGTCATTGCCAACAAAGGGTATATAACAAAGTATTGAGAAACTTTTGTTATTGACCAAATACTTATTTTCCACCATAATTTGCAAATAAATTCATTAAAAATCCTACAATGTGATTTTCTGGATTTTTTTCCCTCATTTTGTCTGTCATAGTTGACGTGTACCTATGATGAAAATTACAGGCCTCTCTCATCTTTTTAAGTGGGAGAACTTGCACAATTGGTGGCTGACTAAATACTTTTTTCCCCCACTGTATATATACAGGTAAAAGTCAGTAAATTAGAATATTTTGAAAAACTTGATTTATTTCAGTAATTGCATTCAAAAGGTGTAACTTGCACATTATATTTATTCATTGCACACAGACTGATGCATTCAAATGTTTATTTCATTTAATTTTGATGATTTGAAGTGGCAACAAATGAAAATCCAAAATTCCGTGTGTCACAAAATTAGAATATTGTGTAAGGGTTACATTTTGAAGACACCTGGTGCCACAAACTAATCAGCTGATTAACTCAAAACACCTGCAAAGGGCTTTAAATGGTCTCTCAGTCCAGTTCTGAAGCCTACACAAACATGGGGAAGACTTCAGATTTGACAGCTGTCCAAAAGGCGACCATCGACACATTGCACAAGGAGGGAAAGACACAAAAGGTTATTGCAGAAGAGGCTGGCTGTTCTCAGAGCTCTGTGTCCAAACACATTAATAGAGAGGCAAAGGGAAGGAAAAACTGTGGTCAGAAAAAGTGTACAAGCGATAGGGATCACCGCGCCCTAGTCAAGATTGTGAAAAAAAACCATTCAAAAATGTGGGGGAGATTCACAAGGAGTGGACAGCTGCTGGAGTCAGGGCTTCAAGATCCACCACCAAGAGACGCTTGAAAGACATGGGTTTCAACTGCCGCATACCTCGTGTCAAGCCACTGTTGACCAAGAAACAGCGCGAAAAGCGTCTCACCTGGGCTAAGGAAAAAAAGAGCTGGACTGCTGCTGAGTGGTCTAAAGTCATGTTTTCTGACGAAAGCAAATTTTGCATTTCCTTTGGAAATCGAGGTCCCAGAGTCTGGAGGAAGACAGGAGAGGCACAGGATCCACGTTGCCTGAAGTCTAGTGTAAAGTTTCCACCATCAGTGATGGTTTGGGGTGCCATGTCATCTGCTGGTGTCGGTCCACTCTGTTTCCTGAGATCCAGGGTCAACGCAGCCGTCTACCAGCAAGTTTTAGAGCACTTCATGCTTCCTGCTGCTGACCTGCTCTATGGAGATGGAGATTTCAGGTTCCAACAGGACTTGGCGCCTGCACACAGCGCAAAATCTACCCGTGCCTGGTTTACGGACCATGGTATTTCTGTTCTAAATTGGCCAGCCAACTCCCTGACCTTAGCCCCATAGAAAATCTGTGGGGTATTGTGAAAAGGAAGATGCAGAATGCCAGACCCAACAACGCAGAAGAGTTGAAGGCCACTATCAGAGCAACCTGGGCTCTCATAACACCTGAGCAGTGCCAGAAACTCATCGACTCCATGCCACGCCGCATTAATGCAGTAATTGAGGCAAAAGGAGCTCCAACCAAGTATTGAGTATTGTACATGCTCATATTTTTCATTTTCATACTTTTCAGTTGGCCAACATTTCTAAAAAATCCCTTTTTTGTATTAGCCTTAAGTAATATTCTAATTTTGTGACACACGGAATTTTGGATTTTCATTTGTTGCCACTTCAAATCATCAAAATTAAATGAAATAAACATTTGAATGCATCAGTCTGTGTGCAATGAATAAATATAATGTACAAGTTACACCTTTTGAATGCAATTACTGAAATAAATCAAGTTTTTCAAAATATTCTAATTTACTGACTTTTACCTGTATATATATATATATATTAATTTACTGTAATTCCTTTCAATACTCTCCATCTCTTCCCCCCTTCTTATCTGTTACAACCTTTTTCTCTGTGTGTGTGTGTGAGAATAATTCACACACTCTGTTGTATCTATAATTTCTTGATCCTGGAGTCAATAGTGCAGTCGAAGTGGTTTACCGCCCACATACTGAGGAAGATAGACCCTCCTGTCGTCCCCAGAGCCTGGGACACAATAGGATCCTAGGATATCCCTACAGGGTTGCCGAGGAGGATATTAGAATCTATTCTTTACATGATGGAAAATCCAACTCAGTTGGAAGACATCTGAGTTCTTAGGTGAAATCTCAATAGAGGGCAAATTCATCACTGCTTCCATTGCTGGCTATCAAGCCTGAGGACCAGGCTGTCTGTGTGCGTGCGTACGTGCGTGTGTGTGTGCATGCGCATGCGTGTGTCATTGTGTTACAGAGGTAGGAGGGGGCTTATTTTGGGTTGGTTTGCCTGTAGTTGTGCTGAATCAGCCTTCCTCATTCATGAAACAGAGTAGAGACTGGCAGGAGGCCAGGGCAGGCAGCCCTCCCCTCTACTGCTCCTCCATGGGCACAATCACGCACACACAAACACACACACACACTCGGTGTCAGGACCCAATCATATCTGGCCATGGCCATGTACTGTGTGTGTGTGTGTGTGTGTGTGAAACACTTTAATTTCCTTTGTAATCTCATAATCAAAGAGCACACCTGGGGTCTACAGTCACACAGGCTTCACTTTTCCATGATGTCACAATCCCCCCTCTTGTACCAGAAGCCCCTCCAACCTCCCACCTCGTTATAAGCTCAATGTAGCCTCTGAATCCTGCTACTTTACTGTAAATTATGTGTCTGACAGAGAGAGAGAGCACTTGGTAACATTTGGGTGGTAATTCAACCGGGTGCTATGGAAACATAACAAACAATGAGAGAAATGTTACTGAGAGCTGTCACATGGTCCAGATAAGATCTCTTCTACATTACATTTTGTTGCTGTTGTTTGTGTTTTTGGAGATAATCAGATTTCTCTGTGTTGGTCTCTACAGTCGTGGTCAAAAGTTTTGAGAATGACACAAATTCTAATTTTCACAAAGTCTGCTGCCTCAGTTTTGATGATGGCAATTTGCATATACTCCAGAATGTCATGAAGAGTGATCAGATGAATTGCAATTAATTGCAAAGTCCCTCTTTGCCATGAACATGAACTTAATCCCCCAAAAAACATTTCCACTGCATTTCAGCCCTGCCACAAAAGGACCAGCTGACATCATGTCAGTGATTCTCTCGTTAACACAGGTGAGAGTGTTGAAGGCTGGAGATCACTCTGTCATGCTGATTGAGTTAGAATAACAGACTGGAAGCTTTAAAAGGAGGGTGCTGCTTGAAATCATTGTTCTTCCTCTGTTAACCATGGTTACCTGCAAGTAAACACGTGCTGTCATCATTGCTTTGCACAAATAGGCCTTCACAGGCAAGGATATTGCTGCTAGTAAGATTGCACCTAAATCAACCATTTATTGGATCATCAAGAACTTCAAGGAGAGAGGTTCAATTGTTGTGAAGAAGGTGTCAGGGCACCCAAGAAAGTCCAGCAAGCGCCAGGACCATCTCCTAAAGTTGATTCAGCTGCGGGATCGGGGCACCACCAGTGCAGAGCTTGCTCAGGAAAGGCAGCAGGCAGGTGTGAGTGCATCTGCACGCACAGTGAGGCGAAGACTTTTGGAGGATGGCCTGGTGTCAAGAAGGGCAGCAAAGAAGCCACTTCTCTCCATGAAAAACATCAGGGACAGACTGATATTCTGCAAAAGGTACAGGGATTGGACTGCTGAGGACTGGGGTAAAGTCATTTTCTCTGATGAATCCCCTTTCCGATTGTTTGGGGCATCCGGAAAACATCTTGTCCGGAGAAGACAAGGTGAGCGCTACCATCAGTCCTGTGTCATACCAACAGTAAAGCATCCTGAGACCATTCATGTGTGGGGTTGCCTCTCAGCCAAGGGAGTGGGCTCACTCACAATTTTGCCTAAGGACACAGCCATGAATAAAGAATGGTACCAACACATCCTCCGAGAGCAACTTCTCCCAAACATCCAACAACAGTTTGGTGATGACCAATGCCTTTTCCAGCATGATGGAGCACCTTGCCATAAGGCAAAAGTGATAACTAAGTGGCTCAGGGAACAAAACATCGACATTTTGGGTCCATGGCCAGGAAACTCCCCAGACCTTAATCCCATTGAGAACTTGTGGTCGATCCTCAAGAGGCGGGTGGACAAACAAAAACCCACATATTCTGATAAACTCCAAGCATTGATTATGCAAGACTGGACTGCCATCAGTCAGGATGTGGCCCAGAAGTTAATTGACAGCATGCCAGGGCGGATTGCAGAGGTCTTGAAAAAGAAGGGTCAACACTGCAAATATTGACTCTTTGCATAAACTTAATGTAATTGTCAATAAAAGCCTTTGACACTTATGGAATGCTTGTAATTATACTTCAGTATACCATAGTAACATCTGACAAAAATATCTCATAACACTGAAGCAGCGAACTTTGTGAAGACCAATACTTGTGTCATTCTCAAAACTTTTGACCACGACTGTACATTCTGGAGAATAAAAAATGAGATTCAGGAAATCCTTTACCTTGCCTGGGGTGACTGACTGAGTCCCAAATCCCACTCCTCTTTCTATTCTGGTTAGAGACAGTTTGCGCTGTTCTGTGAAGGGACTAGTACACAGCGTTGTACGAGATCTTCAGTTTCTTGGCAATTTCTCGCATGGAGTAGCCTTCATTTCTCAGAACAAGAATAGACTGACGAGTTTCAGAAGAAAGTTATTTGTTTCTGGCCATTTTGAGCCTGTAATCGAACCCACAATTGCTGATGCTCCAGATACTGAACTAGACTCAAGAAGGCCCGTTTTATTGCTTCTTTAATCAGCACAACAGTTCTCAGCTGTGCTAACATAATTGCAAAAGGGTTTTCTAATGATCAATTAGCCTTTTTAAAATGATAAACATGGATTAGCAAACACAACGTGCCATTGGAACACAGGACTGATGGTTGCTGATAATGGGCCTCTGTACGCCTATGTAGATATTCCATTAAGAATCAGCCGTTTCAAGCTACAATAGCCATTTACAACATTAACAATTTCTACACTGTATTTCTGATCAATTTTATGTTATTTTAATGGACAAAAAAAATCGCTTTTCTTTCGAAAACAATGACATTTCTAAGTGACCCCAAACTTTTGAACGGTAGCGTAGCTGTGCAGCAACACTCCCCATCCAACCTGACAGAGCTTGAGAGGATCTGCAGAGAAGACTGGGAGAAACTCCCCAAATACAGGTGTACCAAGCTTGTAGCGTCATACCCAAGAAGACTAGAGGTTGTAATTGCTGCCAAAGGTGCTTCAACACAGCACTGAGTAAAGGGTCTGAATACTTATGTAAATGTAATATTTCAGTTTTACGTTTTTAATACATTTGCAAAAAAATCTAAAAACCAGTTTTTGCTTTGTCATTATAGGGTATTGTGTGTAGATTGTTGAGGAAAAAAATAATGTAATACATTTTTTAATAAGGCTGTAACGTAACAAAATGTGGAACAAGTCAAGGGGTCTGAATACTTTCCGAATGCACTCTATATAACTTTGTCGGTTATAAGCCTTCCCCAAACCATTGCCCTAACCTTAACCACTCGTAATTAATACCCAAACTTAATCCTTTGAGTTGTTTCTGTTTTAACCCTGTAACCATGCAGAATTAACCTCTTAAGGATCTGACCCTTTTTTTTCAATTTTCGCCTAAAGTGACATACCTAAATCGAACTGCCTTCAGCTCAGGGCCTGAAGCAAGGATATGCATATTCTTCTTGAAACCATTTGAAAGGTAACAATTTGAAGTTTGTGGAAATGTGAAATTAATGTAGGAGAATATAACACATTAGATCTGGTAAAAGATAATACAAACAAATAAACATGTGTTTTCTATAAAAAAATAAAAAAATAATCCATCATCTTTGAAATGCAAGAGAAGGGCCACAATATAATATTGCAGTTTAGGCGCAATTTAGATTTTGGCCACTAGATGGCAGCAGTGTGTGTGCAAAGTTTTAGATTGATCCAGTGAAGCATTGCAATACTGGACTATTTTGTATCAAGTCTGCCCAAATGTGCTGAATTGGTCAATTGATACATTTTCAAGTACATAACTATAGAGAACATACAAAAATGATATGGTAATACAAAATGTAAGTTTACACACTCCCAGGAATGTCATACATGATGGATCATTAGCTTATATGCTAACTTTCACACATCTAGATGGCCGTGCGGGGTTGGTGTGGAGCCAGAGACAGCAGGGGTTCAAACTGTAGAACCCAGTTCCTATATTTGAATAAAGAAATTGATTTTATCAAACAAAACTATGCTACATTTATCTCTGGGACCCTCAGGATGACAAATCAGCGCAAGATTCCTGAATGTAAGTACATTATTTACCTTCAGAGGTGATTGTATCAAACCAGTTACCGTGGTAAGTTTTTTGTTGTTGTGCACTCTCCTCAAACAATAGCATGGTATTTCTTCACTGTAATAGCTACTCTAAATTGGACAGTGCAGTTAGATTAACAATAATCTAAGCTTACTGCCCATATAAGACATGTCTATGTCCTGGAAAGTTTGCTGTTACTTACAACAGTCATGCTAATCACATTAGTGCACGTTAGCTCAACCATTCCGTATACGGGACACCGATCCCGTAGAGGTTAATGAGTAAAAAATCGATAAATGAGATCAGGTTGTTTAAATAGAACGTTCTCTGAATGTTAATAAAGTTTTCTTCTGGTTTTTATGGAAAGTTTACTTAACATTTTCAGAACAATTTGAGAAAATGACTTTAAATAGAACCATGCTGAAACCAGAATGAAACATTATGCTGAAGTACTGAAATTCCCACAGAAGAACGTTCTTTCTTAATGTTCTTAAAACCATTTGAGAACATTCCCAATGTCAAACCAGTTGGAGAACGTTCCTAGAACATTACCAAAGTTGTAATTAAATCTAACCATGTATGAACTTTTAGGAAATGTTATTTTAAAGTAATTAAGAAAAAAACTAAAAAGTTCCTTAAATGTGCTAAGAATGTTCCAAAGCCAAGCAACCATCTTGCACCATTCCCAGAAGTTGTGGGAAGGTTTTATGCAAAATAACCATAGGACAACCACACTCTCACCAAGCTCTAAGAAACATATGGTTATCAGAACGTTATGTGCTAGCTTGTTGCCGTGTGATAGCTTTGAGCAGCTAATATTAGGCCTATAACGCCCCATTTCTTTATGTGTGACTGCGGAAGTCAGTGTCCAATTCTGATCATCTACAGTGCATTCGGAAAGTGTTCAGACTCATTGACAGATTTTTAGAAATGTGTGCAAATGTATTAAAAGTAAAAAACTGAAATATATTTACATAAGTATTCAGACCCTTTACACGGGACTTTGTTGAAGCACCTTTGGCAGCAATTACAGCCTAGAGTCTTCTTAGGTATGATGCTACAAGCTTGGCACACCTTCATTTCGGGAGTTTCTCCCATTCTTCTCTGCAGATCCTCTCAAGCTCAGTCAGCTTGGATGGGGAGCGTTGCGGCACAGCTATTTTCAGGTCTCTCCAGAGATGCTCAATCGGGTTCAAGTCAGGGCTCTGGCTGGGCCACTCATGGCTGGGCCACTCAAGGACATTCAGAGACTTGTCCCGAAGCCACACCTGTGTTGTCTTGGCTGTGTGCTTAGGGTCGTTGTCTTATTGGAAGGTGAACCTTCGTCCCAGTCTGAGGTCCTAAGCGCTCTGGAGCAGGTTTTCATCAAAGATTTATCTGTACTTTGATCCGTTAATCTTTTCCTCGATATTGACTAGTCTCCCAGTCCCTGCCGCTGAAAAACATCCCCACAGCATGATGCTGCACCACCATGCTTCACCGTAGGGATGGTGCCAGGTTTCCTCCAGACGTGACGCTTGTCATTCAGGCCAAAGAGTTCAATATTGGTTTCATCAGACCAGAGAATCTTGTTTCTCATGGTATGAGAGTCCTTTAGGTGCCTTTTGACAAACTCCAAGCGGGATGTCGTGTGCCTTTTACTGAGGAGTTGCTTCCGTCTGGTCACTCTACCATAAAGGCCTGATTGGTGGAGAGCTGCAGAGATGGTTATCCTTCTGGAAGGTTCTCCCATCTCCACAGAGGAACTCTAGAGCTCTGTCAGAGTGACCATCGGGTTCTTGGTCACCTCCCTGACCTAGGCCCTTCTCCCCCGATTGCTCAGTTTGGCCGGGCGGCCAGCTCTAGGAAGAGTCTGGGTTGTTCTAAACTTCTTCCATTTAAGAATGATGGAGGCCACTGTGTTCTTTGGGACCTTCAATGCTGCAGAAATTTTTTGGTACCCTTCCCCAAATCTGTGCCTCAAAACAATCCTGTCTCGGAGCTCTACGGACAATTCCTTTGACCTCATGACTTGGTTTTTGCTCTGACATGCACTGTCAACTGTGTGGGACCTTTATATAGACCGGTGTGTGCCTTTCCAAATCATGTCCAATCAATTTAATTTACCACAGGTGGACTCCAATGAAGTTGTAGAAACCTCTCAAGGATGATCAATGGAAACAGGATGCACCTGAGCTCAGTTTCGAGTCTCATAGCAAAGGGTCTGAATACTTATGTAAATAAGGTATTTCTGTTTTATTTTTGATAAATTAGCAAAAATGTCTAAAAACCTGTTCGCTTTGTCATTATGGGGTATTGTTTATAGATTGCTGAGGAAAATGTTTTATTTAATCCATTTTAGAATAAGGCTGTAACGTAACAAAATGTGGAAAAAGTCAAGGGGTCTGAATACTTTCCGAAGGCACTGTATGTATAATTGTGTTTGCCATTCTCCTCATTCTATATACAGTATAAAAACTGAAGAACATTAAGAGCACTATATATGGGTGGCAGGTAGCTTAGTGTTTAGAGCGTTGGGCCAGTAACCAAAAGGTTGCTAGTTTGAATCCCCGAGCTGACAAGGTGAAAAATATGTCGATCTGCCCCTGCACAAGGCACTTAACCCTAATTGCTCCAGGGTCGCAGTCAATAATGGCTGATCAGTCGCTGTGACCACACTCTCAGAGGGAGTCTCACACGCGTACAGGTTACCCACTTGTACATGCAGTGAAACAGGACAAATATAAGCACCACCTATTTGATACAGTTGAAGTCGGAAGTTTACATACACTTAGGTTGGAGTCATTAAAACTCGTTTTTCAAGCACTCCACAAATTTCTTGTTAACAAACTATAGTTTTGGCAAGTCGGTTAGGACATCTACTTTGTGCATGACACAAGTAATTTTTCCAACAATTGTTTACAGACAGATTATTTCACTTATAATTCACTGTATCACAATTCCAGTGGGTCAGAAGTTTACTTACACTAAGTTGACTGTGCCTTTTAAACAGCTTGGAAAATTGGAGGTGTACCTGTGGATGCATTTCAAGGCCTACCTTCAAACTCAGTGCCTCTTTGCTTGACATCATGGGAAAATCAAAATAAATCAGCCAAGACCTCCACAAGTCTGGTTCATCCTTGGGAGCAATTTCCAAGGCTCTTAACCACTAAGCTACCTGCCGCCTCCGCCATTCATCTGTACAAACAATAGTACGCAAGTATAAACACCATGGGACCACGCAGCCGTCATACCGCTCAGGAAGGAGATGCGTTCTGTCTCCTAGAGATGAATGTACTTTGGTGCGAAAAGTGCAAATCAATCCCAGAACAACAGCAAAGGACCTTGTGAAGATGCTGGAGGAAACAGGTACAAAAGTATCTATATCCACAGTAAAACGAGTCCTATATCGACATAACCTGAAAGGCCGCTCAGCAAGGAAGAAGCTACTGCTCCAAAACCGCCATACAAAAGCCAGACTACGGTTTGCAACTGCACATGGGGACCAAGATCGTACTTTTTGGAGAAATGTCCTCTGGTCTGATAACAAAAATAGAACTGTTTGCCCATAATGACCATCGTTATGTTTGGAGGAAAAAAGGGATGGCTTGCAAGTCAAAGAACACCATCCCAACCGTAAGGCACGGGGTGGCAGCATCATGCTGTGGGGGTGCTTTGCTGCAGGAGGGACTGGTGCACTTCACAAAATAGATGGCATCATGAGGAAGGAAAATTATGTGGATATATTGAAGCAACATCTCAAGACATCAGTCAGGAAGTTAAAGCTTGGTCGCAAATGGGTCTTCCAAATGGACAATGACCCCAAGCATACTTCAAAAGTTGTGTCAAAATGGCTTAAGGACAGCAAAATCAAGGTATTGGAATTGCCATCACAAAGCCCTGACCTCAATCCTATAGAAAATGTGTGGGCAGAACCGAAAAAACGTGTGCGAGCAAGGAGGCCTACAAACCTGATTCAGTTACACCAGCTCTGTCAGGAGGAATGGGCCAAAATTGGGCTACCCGAAACGTTTGACCCAAGTTAAACAATTTAAAGGCAATGCTACCAAATACTAATTGAGCGTATGTAAACTTCTGACCCACTGGGAATGTGGTGAAAGAAATAAAAGCTGAAATAAATCATTCTCTCTACTATTATTCTGACATTTCACATTCTTAAAATAAAGTGGTGATCCTAACTGACCTAAGACATGGAATTTTTACTAGGATTAAATGTCAGGATTTGTGAAAAACTGAGTTCAAATTTATTTGGCTAAGGTGTATGTAAACATTCGACTTCAACTGTATATGCTGTCATCAGTTATCAGACTGTTTGCTTTGGAATGGGATGGCCCACAAAGTTTTCCATCGGTACACTTTCCATTTATGCCTCTCGGGTCTAAAACAAAACAAAACATAAGTACACAAACAACATTCTATCTCATGTTTCCAATGGAAAACTGACATATAGAGTAACACACATAACACAGACATGCTAATTATGTGTTTACGAACGGAAGAGGGGAAGAGTCATACATTGACTAGAGGCCGGTCTGTCTGAACCAGGTCATCACTGTAGTGTCTGATTATGCATCCCTCTACATGTTGAGTCCCATACACTCTTGCATAAGTCTGTGTGCTAAGGGTGAGGGCATACTGTAATAAACGCTCCCCGATGTACAGTATCTCACAAAAGTGAGTACACCCCTCACATTTTTGTAAATATTTGAGTATATATTTTCATGTGACAACACTGAAGAACTGACACTTTGCTACAATGTAAAGTAGTGAGTGTACAGCTTGTATAACAGTGTACATTTGCTGTCCCCTCAAAATAACACAACACACAGCCATTAATGTCTAAACCGCTGGCAACAAAAGTGAGTACACCCCTAAGTGAAAATGTCCAAATTGGGCCCAAAGTGTCAATATTTTGTGTGGCCACCATCATTTTCCAGCACTGCCTTAACCCTCTTGGGCATGGAGTTCACCAGAGCTTCACAGGTTGCCACTGGAGTCCTCTTCCACTCCTCCATGACGACATCACGGAGCTGGTGGATGTTAGAGACCTTGCACTCCTCCACCTTCCGTTTGAGGATGCCCCACAGATGCTCAATAGGGTTTTGGTCTGGAGACATGCTTGGCCAGTCCATCACCTTTACCCTCAGCTTCTTTAGCAAGGCAGTGGTCGTCTTGGAGGTGTGTTTGGGGTCGTTATCATGTTGGAATACTGCCCTGCGGCCCAGTCTCCGAAGGGAGGGGATCATGCTCTGCTTCAGTATGTCACAGTACATGTTGGCATTCATGGTTCCCTCAATGAACTGTAGCTCCCCAGTGCCGGCAGCACTCATGCAGCCCCAGACCATGACACTCCCACCACCATGCTTGACTGTAGGCAAGACACACTTGTCTTTGTACTCCTCACCTGGTTGCCGCCACACACGCTTGACGCCATCTGAACCAAATACATTTCTCTTGGTCTCATCAGACCACAGGACATCCATGTCCTTAGTCTGCTTGTCTTCAGCAAACTGTTTGCGGGCTTTCTTGTGCATCATCTTTAGAAGAGGCTTCCTTCTGGGATAACAGCCATGCAGACCAATTTGATGCAGTATGCGGCGTATGGTCAGGCTGACCCCCCACCCCTTCAACCTCTACAGCAATGCTGGCAGCACTCATACGTCTATTTCCCAAAGACAACCTCTGGATATGACGCTGAGCACGTGCACTCAACTTCTTTGGTCGACCATGGCGAGGCCTGTTCTGAGTGGAACCTGTCCTGTTAAACCGCTGTATGGTCTTGGCCACCGTGCTGCAGCTCAGTTTCAGGGTCTTGGCAATCTTCTTATAGCCCAGGCCATCTTTATGTAGAGCAACAATTCTTTTTTTTCAGATCCTCAGAAAGTTCTTTGCCATGAGGTGCCATGTTGAACTTCCAGTGACCAGTATGAGGGAGTGTGAGAGCGATGACACCAAATTTAACACACCTGCTCCCCATTCACACCTGAGACCTTGTAACACTAACGAGTCAAATTACACCGGGGAGGGAAAATGGCTAATTGGGCCCAATTTTGACATTTTCACTTAGGGGTGTATTCACTTTTGTTGCCAGCGGTTTAGACATTAATGGCTGTGTGTTTAGTTATTTTGAGGGGACAGCAAATTTACACTGTTATACAAGCTGTGCACTCACTACTTTACATTGTAGCAAAGTGTCATTTCTTCAGTGTTGTCACATGAAAATAAATACTCAAATATTTACAAAAATGTGAGGGGTGTACTCACTTTTGTGAGATACTGTATGTGTGCCATCTGTGCATCGATGCATGCATCTTTCGACACCAGCCCTAAGAAGAGTGGGCCTTCATAGGAGACAGTGGCTTGTGTTATACAATGGAAAAAAGTAAAAGGTCTGTCTGTCTGTGTGTGTGCATCCGTGTGTGTAAATAGCTGGGCATGTCAGCCCACCTTTCAGTCCTTACCTACTATCACAGCTTGTTCAGCGTACCCCAGGTATTCCCTCCCTGTCACTTTTATTCCCCAGTAGAATGAACTGAGGACGTTGTTTATAAAACACACAGCAATTTGCCAGTAAAATAACTAGCCACTAGTCATCCAAATAAATCACACTAAAGCTCCCCCTGACACAACACTGGCTAGACAGTCTTAATACATGCTTTGAGTTAGCACACAGCATGGGATCACATACATATACACACACACACACACACACACACACACATACAGACACACTCTCTCTCTCTCTCACACACAAACACACGCATACATAAACGTGCGTTCATATCATCCTGTGGCGACGCCGTTGATCCCCCAGCCTAAGACAGTCTGCTCTGACTCGGCCCTACCCAAACAAACGCACATTTGGAGAAGAAATTGGTCCAATAAATCACAACTGTAACAGACACCAGCCGCCCTGCCAGTGTTCCACTGACCCTGAGAGCCCAATTAAACAAACTCTGGAGGTTCAGGGAGGAAACCGGGCCGCCTGCACCCCTTCCCCATAGCACCGAAGCACGTTTCCCACACACCACTGGGGCTCACCTCTAACCCATGACCTTTAAAGAGGACCACCCATCCAGGCTCTTAGAGGGGTCCCCAGGGGGATAAGGGGGAGGGTAAGGGACATCAGGGGACAGTCCCATCCCAGAGTGGGGGAGTCCCAACACTGGCAATGGGGCAGGGGAGAGGAGATTAGAGCAGGGGGTACTAGGAGGGGGGAAAGAGCCTCAGCGTGGATGGGTGAAGGGTTATTGGGGTAGGGGTGAAAAGGGCTTTAAACCTTCAAACTAGTGAGTGGGGGGTCACTAAGTACTTCATTAAGGACTACAGGAAGGGCAGGCAGATCCTAAATACTGACATCTGTCCCAGTTCCCCTCGCTCTCTCTCTGCTTCTTTCTTTCTTTCTTTCTTTCTTTCTTTCTTTTTTTTCCATATCCCCACCTCTCTTTCTTTCTCTATATCTCTCCTACTCCCCCCCACCTCTCTAATGATCTGTCTCTCAGAGCAGAGATCAGGAATTAAAGTGGATTTTGAAGATGGTGGAAGTAAGTACCTTCAAAGTGGTTTGACTTTTTCATGTCAACTTAATTTAGTGTCACGCTAAATTCCCTAGCTAATATTTATCAACAGTTTCCGCAAGCTAAAGTCATGGAATTTCATCAGGGTAAGGTTATTTGGGAAAGGTTGTTGTGGGTGTATTGGAGTGGGATGGAGTTATGTGGGTTATGGAGGGGAGGGGGTGATGAGGTGGTAGGGATAGAGTGAGATAGACAGAGGTGTCTCTATTCCACGCTGTAAATCTCTCTCTTCACCTGCCCAATAATGCTCCCAGGGTATTCTCACAGGCTGTATAGAGCCCCTATAAAGCTGCCAGATTGCCCCCGACACATCATCAGGCAGTAAAGCCACTTCATCCAACCCTGCAGGGCAAAACCTTAACGACCGGTTACAGACTCTCAGACTCAACCCCCTCTCCCGGATGTCTCCTATCACTACTGCACGAATCATTCTGAATCTGTTTATACTTTGAATAAACATCCAAAGAAAGTGGCCTTATTTTTGTCTGACTGCAGGTGCGGCATTTGTAATCCAAGCGTGTGTGATGAGAGAGAGAGAGAGAGAGAGAGAGAGAGAGAGAGAGAGAGAGAGAGAGAGAGAGAGAGAGAGAGAGAGAGAGAGAGAGAGAGAGAGAGAGAGAGAGAGAGAGAGAGAGAGAGAGAGAGAGAGAGAGAGAGAGAGAGAGAGAGAGAGAGAGAGAGAGAGAGAGAGAGAGAGAGAGAGAGAGAGAGAGAGAGAGAGAGAGAGAGAGAGAGAGAGAGAGAGAGAGAGAGAGAGAGAGAGAGAGAGAGAGAGAGAGAGAGAGAGCGAACAAAGGACTGAAAAGGATAGGCTGGAATGTGCCGGCAGGTAGCAGAGGGGCCCAGGAAGCAGGGAGACATGGGAAAACATGGAGTGGGAACAATAGCAGCGGTGTGTTTGTAGGAGAGGGGAGAGAGCCCAGGGGGCAGATCGGCTTACCTACTACCACTTACCTGCTCAATACAACACTCAGACTGGGAACAGGCCTCAAAGGGAGAAACATCAATGCCCGCCATTCATATCAGCACAGGAATGTGTGTGTGTGTATATATGTTGAGTCTGTCTGTCTCTATTCAAGTGCACGCTTGTGTGTGTTTGGCATAGAGGGGCCCGTTGATTAATTGATGTAGGGCAGAGAGGGAGAGGACATCTTTCAGGCTTGAGTCAATTATAGCCTAAAACAAACCCCTGTGGTCTTTCTACGAGCTTGAGCTTGTATAAAAACAGAAATCTATTTTCCTCAGTGTAATAACTACTTTCAAATGAGCTTTTTTACATGCTCTTTAATTGGCAGACTGAATTAATGTTGAAATGTTGACCCGGATACAGAGAGAATAAAACAATGCTTCATTCTCCATGGGACCACCATTTCACACTAACTATTCTAATACCTCCCAGTTTGACCCATGCCACAGAGTTGAAGTCACTCCTATTTCATTTTCTAGTTTGTGTAGGGAATAAATGATGAATAGGGTAAATAATAATCAACATTTAATAAGGGAATAATACAATCTCCCTGAATTGACTGACATTGTGTGGAAGTGTGTTGAATAAGAACAGTAAAGAGTAGCAGACAAGATCTCACTCCCCCAGCCCAACCCTCTGTCTCTCCTGATATATAGACAGGGTAGCTATGAGGGCATGAGGAGGTGCAATATCTCTTTCCAAAACAGAGAGGCCCAGCGACAGCAGGGGTGAGAGGGATGTGTGTGTGTGTGTTTATGTTTGTGTGTGTGCATGTGCGCGTGTGTGCATGTGTGTAAAGATCACCCATCCTCTGACGATCTGTGTCTAACGTGGCAGATGTTGGAGTGTAATATGAGAGGAGCTCTGCTTTTCTCCCAGGGCTGCAGAGACATGGGTCACAGTGGCAACAACAAGTCACATAATGGAGCAGTGTGTGTGTGTGTGTGTGTGTGTGTGTGTGTGTGTGTGTGTGTGTGTGTGTGTGTGTGTGTGCACGTGCTGTGTATGACACTTGATAGGCGATTGGACAGATGTCTGATTGAGACATGCCCAGTTGTAAGGGGATTCTCACGCCAATTCTTTAAATAAGAACCAGTCCAGCTAATGTTGTTGAATTCCTTGTGTTCTTCAATGAGCTTTATGTTACAGATTTTGTGAAACAATACACTTTCAAAGATATGGGCAAATACTGTATCACTATTTTTCAAATCAAATGACATCAATAATTTCGTTATCACTCATTGATGAAAATGATGATGATAATGAGGATGAAGTGTCAACAAATTGACATGGCTGTCATCCTCCATTTTATTCATACTACTCAAACGTTATTTTGAGAAACGCTAGTGAGATAGTGATTACTGGTTTCAGAAGAAAGCACATGCTATGCCAAAAAAACACAACAGAACTACAACATCCCTCATTTACCCTCCCCTGTGTACGCTGGCTGACCACAAACATGAAAACACACGTACACACCTGTGTCTCCTGCGAGGTCGCAAGGTCAGGTCGCAATAGGGGAGAAAAAGAGAAAGGTTTATGTTCACAACAGACCACTGACAGACTGACTGTAGAGCAAAAGATGACTTGTTATAAGGTAGGGTTGAGAGAGACGTCAGACAAATTACTTAGAGAGAGAAAGAGATGGGAGAAGGGGGAGAGAGAGAGACGGAGAGAGAGAGAGAGAGGGGATGAGGGAGAGAGAGGGGAAAGAGGGATCGATGAAGAGAGTGAAACGGACCAGAAATAGCACTACTTTAGCCCTGTCCAATGATAGAAAAAAAGAAGAAAAACCTCATACAACAACTTATCCCTGATTTGGTACTGTATCTAGTCCTGAGATGTGGGCTATGTCCCCTCAGCAGGGGCTGGGGTGTACTCTCTCTGCCCTCCACTATCCCAGCAGTTTTTTTTTATCCCAGATCCTCCAATCTACCCCCTATGGAGAGGACAAATGTGAGGGTGCCATCTATCCCAAAACATTCACACCATTTCACTGACCACCTCTCACCTCCTCCTCCCTTCCAGCCGCACACCCTGTCAGACACACAGACCACACCTTTTGCATTAGCACAAGTCATGACCTGGGAGTGCCTGTGGACCACGTCACATTTACATTTTAGTTATTTAGCAGACGCTCTTATCCAGAGCGACTTACAGGAGCAATTAGGGTTAAGTGCCTTGTTTAAGGGCACATCGACAGATTTTTCACCTAGTCGGCTCAGGGATTAGAACCAGCGACCTTTCGGTTACTGGCACAACGCTCTTACCCACTAAGCTACCTGCCCCACATGGTGGATATTCGATATTGTACCGCCCATAGCTTCTGGTGAGCCTCATTCTCAGCTGGATTAGCCTTTGTAGTCTGTGATAGTCTGTAGACCTTGCCGCGCAAGTCTGAGTTATCGAACATCAATTCAACTTTGGGTCTGTATTGTCTTTTTCCGTTCCTATTGGATTTGCGGAGCTCATGCCTGCTTGCTTTGTACGCGCCACGCACCACCTAGTCATCGGGGTTCGTTCTGCTGACATTGAATGCTGCAGTACATGGTCCGGATATATATGGTTTTTTGTTGGGGTATGTTCGGATTGTTATTGTGGGTACAACATCATCAACACATTTCCTAATGCAGCCTGTGACTGACAACGTATATTCCTCAATGTTGATGGATGAGTCCTGGATGGATGAACCTTTGAACATTCAACATCAGCAAAACAAAAGAGTTGATTGTTGACTTCAGGAAGCAGAGGAGGGAACATGGCCCGATCCACATAAACGGGACCGCAGTAGAGAGAGTCACGAGTTTTAAGTTCCTCGGCGTCCACATCACCAAGGACTTGTCATGGACCAACAACACCACCACTCTTGTCAAGAGGGCACAACAGCATTTCAACTTCCGCCCCGGATCCTCTCCAAATACTACCACTGCACCATTGAGAGCGTCCTGACCGGTTGCATCATGGCCTGGTACGGTAAATTGCTCCGTCCACAACCGCAAGGCCCTCCAGTGGGTGGTTAAGACGGCCCAGTACATCACTGGGACCGTGGTTCCACCTGTCCAGAACATCTACTCAAAAACGGTGCCTGAGGAAGGCATGCAGGAAGGCACGCAACATCATCAAGGACTCCACACACCCAGGCCACGAGCTATTCTCTCCCTTACTGGACACTTGAACTGGACTGACCACCTGCTCTGATTCTCCGCACCTTAGCACACATGCACGCACCCACACAGACATACACACACACACACATATACATTCATGCTACACACACATCACAACTGCTGCTACCAGACTCTTATTATACTGTTCAGTTTATACACTGCCCCCCATTCCCCCCTTCCCCAATACACGTGTAAATATTCGACTATAAATTGTGCCTCCCTGTATTATACTTATGCAAAAAAAATGATTGTACTCTACTGCCATTTACTCTATGTTCGTATTCTGTATTATTTTTTATTTAAAAAATTTTACCCCCTTTTTCTCCCCAATTTAGTGATATCCAATTGGTAGTTACAGTCTTGTCCCATTGCTGCAACTCCCGTACGGACTCAGGAGAGGCGAAGGTCGAGAGCCATGCATCCTCCAAAACACGATCCCGCCAAGCCGCACTGCTTCTTGACACACTGCTCGCTTAACTCCGCACCAACGTGTCGGAGGAAACACTGTACAGCTGCCGACCAAAGTCAGCGTGCATTCACCAGGCCGTCACAAGGAGTCACTAGAGCGCGATGGGACAAGGACATCCTGGCCGGCCAAACCCTCCCTTAACCTGGACGACGCTGGGCCAATTGTACGCCGCTTCATGGGTCTCCCGGTCGCGGCCGGCTGAGACACAGCCCGGGATCGAACCCGTAGTGATGCCTCTAGCACTGCGAAGCATTGCCTTTGACCGCTGCGCCACTCGGGAGGCACTATGTTCGTGTTCTTATATTTTATTATTTCTTATTGTTGTTTGCATTGTCGAGAAGGAACCTGTAAGTAAGCATTTTGTTGGACGATGTATACCATGCATATCCCGTACATACAACTAATACAACTTCCATAGAATGTTCAGCATCAAGCCACACTCAGAGACAGAGGGCTCCACCCTACTGATAGACAGGTGGAAATACCCAGGAGCTTTCCCCTACTCTGCAAGTAGAAGTGGCTTATCTGGCTTACATAAAGCATACTGCTGGGCAGTAGCCCCTTCTCCCGTCACTGTACCAAAGTCCAAGGGCAGAGACGCCATAACAGCCTATAAAGACTTGCAGTCAATGGCAGATGTAAAGGTCTGCTGGGGCAGTATGCAGGTGTGTTTTTCAAAACAACCCAGAGAGGCATCAGCTGTCCTCTCTGCCCTCTCTGCAATCAAATCTGTCCTGATACTACCAATCTCTCCCTCTCTGCAGCGTCTGTCTTAAGAGAGCAGTGACGTCGAAGCTTCAAACTGTTTCTGGGGCAGAAGTATATATTTCACATGGGCGTACGTGACAGGACATTCTTTATTGTCGGGAGATTTACAATAATGTCCTCCCCCTCCCCTCTCTCCCTCCTCCTCTCTTTGCATCCCTCTCCCCATAAGGAGAGCGTCCTGCCTTGAGCTGTCCTGGGAGTCAGTCAGCGGGTCATCCTGCATCCTGCTATTATGTCATCCCTGAGCCCTCAGTCCATCGCCCCAGGGGCCTGTCAATCAACCAGTCAATTTTTTTTTTTTTTTACATTTAAGTAATTTAGCAGACACTCTTATCCAGAGTGACTTACAGGAGCAATTAGGGTTAAGTGCCTTGCTCAAGGGCACATCGGCAGATTTTTCACCAAGTCGGCTCAGGGATTCAAACCAGCAACTTTTCGGTTATTGGCCCAACGCCCATAAAACAGAGTTTGTTGCTGCCTCCTATCCTTTTACGTACAGACAACACCCAGCCAGCCTGGTTAAAGCTTTGACAATGATTATTTTTGACAGATAGTGCTTCCAACTCAGTGCATTAATTAATATATCCTATGCACAGCAGTCATTTTGGATTGTTCTAACCAAACCTGAGGTATGAAACGTTCCCCACTGCCACAATGACAGACCCACCCCCATTTTCACCTCCCCATAGACGTCCACACAAAGATCTCCCTACACAGAGACCTCCCTACACAGAGACCTCCCTACACAGAGACCTCCCTACACAGAGACCTCCCTACACAGAGACTTCCCTACACAGAGACCTCCCTACACAGAGACCTCCCTACACAGAGACCTCCCTACACAGAGACATCCCTACACAGAGACCTTCCTACACGGAGACCTCTCTACACGGAGACCTCCCTACACAGAAACCTCCCTACACAGAGACCTCCCTACACAGACACCTCCCTACATAGACACCTCCCTACACAGAGACTTCCCTACACAGAGACCTCCCTACACAGAGACCTCCCTACACAGAGACCCCCCTACACAGACACCTCCCTACACAGACCTCCCTACACAGAGACCTCCCTATACAGAGACCTCCCTACACAGAGACCTCCCTACACAGACACTTCCCTACACAGAGACCTCCCTACACAGAGACCTCCCTACACAGAGACCCCCTACACAGACACCTCCCTACACAGACCTCCCTACACAGAGACCTCCCTACACAGACACCTCCCTACACAGAGACCTCCCTACAGAGACCTCCCTACACAGATACCTCCCTACACAGATACTTCCCTACACAGAGACTTCCCTACACAGAGACCTCCCTACACAGAGACCCCCTACACAGAGACCTCCCTACACAGATACTTCCCTACACAGAGACTTCCCTACACAGAGACCTCCCTACACAGAGACCCCCTACACAGAGACCTCCCTACACAGAGACCCCCTACACAGACACCTCCCTACACAGACCTCCCTACACAGAGACCTCCCTACACAGACACCTCCCTACACAGAGACCTCCCTACAGAGACCTCCCTACACAGAGACCTCCCTACACAGATACTTCCCTACACAGAGACTTCCCTACACAGAGACCTCCCTACACAGAGACCCCCTACACAGAGACCTCCCTACACAGATACTTCCCTACACAGAGACTTCCCTACACAGAGACCTCCCTACACAGAGACCCCCTACACAGAGACCTCCCTACACAGATACCTCCCTACACAGACACCTACCTACACAGAGACCTCCCTACACAGAGACCTCCCTACACAGAGACCTCCCTACACAGATACCTCCCTACACAGAGACCTCCTTACACAGAGACCTCCCTACACAGAGACCTCCCTACACAGACACCTCCCTACACAGAGACCTCCCTACACAGACACCTCCCTACAGAGACATCCCTACACATAGACCTCCCTATACAGAGACCTCCCTATACAGAGACCTCCCTACACAGAGACCTCCCTACACAGAGACCTCCCTACACAGACATCTCCCTACACAGACATCTCCCTACACAGAAACCTCCCTACACAGAGACCTCCCTACACAGAGACCTCCCTACACAAAGACCTCCCTACACAGAGACCTCCCTACACAGAAACCTCCCTACACAGAGACCTCCCTACACAGAGACCTCCCTACAGAGACCTCCCTACACAGACCAGTAGAGAGCCAGGATGAGTTAAGCGGCCATTTGGGCTCCATCCTATCAGATCGCTGTGTGACAACATGGCGTTGCATGTAGGCCACCCTCTACAAACAGATTCCTGAAAAAGTCCTGTCTTTGTGTTGGAGACACACAAAACAGAGTTCACCTGAGAAGTCAACCTGAAAGGCTTGCATATCCCACTTTCCACCTCCCCTGGGAGGTTATTTCCAACCAGAACTGGCAACCAAACTCAGTGTATTGCACACAAATGTGTTTGAGACAGAGGGAGAAAGAGAGTGAGCGTTTGACCCATCGTCTGTGTTTATATTAGGATACAGTGTGTGAGTGTCTGCCGCCGTCTCTGGGGGTGTCTAGTTTGTTTATCTTTGTATATTTATAAATGATATGAGTGTGTATTTCTGCTCTCTGACTGTGTGTGTGTGTGTGTGTGTGAGGGGCAGTTGAGAGTGCTCTCATTATACCTGTTAGGGCATGGATACTGTACTGCATGATATGTTTTAAACTTTGAATGCATGTAGTGTGCTATATACCAGAGCCATATATTTAGTACATGGAGTAAATGGAGGGGTTTTACTATAAACAATATGTGTTTGTATGTGTAGTGAAGTGGACATGTGTATGGAATATTTAAATGTCATATTTGTCTGACGATGTGTTTTTCCGTTTTTTTTGTGTGTGTTTGTGGGGGTGGGGGGGTGCATTGGGCATCGGTATGGACGGTGCACTTAAGAGGCAAACTGAGTGGGGCAGTGAGAAGGGAGAGGTCAGGGGAAGGGAGTGGGCAGTAGGTTGACGAATGGCACACAGTGCCCTTCTGTCTCTCAGAAAGAGCCCTATTGATGGGAGGAATCATGGATGCAGATAAACAAGGGGCCTTGCTCCATCCGACATGTCGCAGCATGGAGACACACTGTACATCCAACCCCATCCCTGTCTCCGCCTCATCACCTCCCCTCTGTAGCTAGTTACATAGCCCACGCCAAGACACCACCCACCCAACAACCTCACCCAGCCTATTCATACCAGTCTACAAACACACAGACAAACAACAGACAGACTGATACACACAAGCAGAAAAACAAGTACACAAAACATCACACACGTGCAAGCACACAGAAACAAATGGGCACACAAGCAAAAAACACAAACACACACACACACACACAGCAGACCTGCCCTCTGGTCACTGGAGCATTGGTCACATCACCTGCCTTGTCACTCCACACACACTGAGTGAATGTGTTTAAAGCTACAATCTGTATTTGGTGAAACAGCGCCCCTGATCGCCCCAGCACATTATAATTGTTATTTTTGCTTGGTTGACGAAACGGAGGAGAGGAGCGTCCGACAGCGTGGTAAAACATTTTCACACAACATACTCTGCTGTTCTTTCCAGACCCACATGTGTTTGACAACAGCTGATAATGAGATACAAATGGCGGGAATCATCGCAATTGCGCATTAGATGACTAATTCTCAGGATGGGTGAGCCTAGTATGTTGATATTTGTTGCTTACTGAATTAGTTTATACTAAACCGTACATTATAAATAGTATGCAGTATGATTAGTAGTACACAGTATGTAGTTTGAGTAAATAGTAGGCAAGACAGATTTCAGACAAGACCGTATGACTCTAATGCATTTGGTGCATTACATACCTATTAAAATGTTCTAGATATTTGGGCAAGTTTGCATGTGGCAGCTTGTATATTCAAAACCCCTCTTCTCAACTCAGGGCCTGGATGCAGCAGGCAGAAAGCGTGTACCTTCTCAGATCAGACTTTCCATCACAAACACACAGCTCAATCACACAGTCAATCACTCAGTCACTCACACAGTCAATCAAAATCAACACATATAGCACTGAAACAGCAAAAGGTTGTCATGGTAGCCAATATAAAACCGGTTTTACTTTACTCTAATAAAGTAATACAATCAAACCATTAGCTGACAAGTAGAGGGTGTGTGTTTTATTGGAGACAGTGTCCTGTATACAGTGTGTGTGTGTGTGTGTGTGTGTGTGTGTGTGTGTGTGTGTGTGTGTGTATTGTTAGGTCAGCTGTTTTGGGAATGGAGACTGCACTGCCAGTTAAAAGGAGGCAGGTTATCTATAGGCCCTGAGTGATGTTAGGACCAGTTGGTGAATATAGTCACTGAGTAAACACACTGTCAGAGTAGGCCCAAATGAAAGGGAGAGATGGAGGGAAGAGTGTGTTAAATAGTGAAACGGTGGAGATTCCCCAAGACCAGCAGGATAACTGCTGTGGATCTACAGCTCAGGGAGGATACTGGATCATTGTTTTCCCAGGAGAGAGAGAGCAAGACAGAGAGAGAAAGACAGAGAGTGACAGAAAGAGAGAGAGAGATGGATGTTGTGTACTATGGGAACCTCCGTTGCTGAGCCGTATTTGTGCTGGGCTGAAACACAAGGAAAGGATCATGGATGTCTCTAGACAGCTGGTCATCTCAGAACAGGGCAAAGGGGACCTATTTCTCTCTCATCTGCTCTTCTTCTCTTTCATGTTTATGAAGCCAGACACGAACCTCCAACTTCATGCCGTATGCACCCATACGTACACATACACATTGTACCTCAGAGTCCAGCGAACCAAATAGAATAGAAACACCAAGGCCGAAGGAATTAGAGGTATTGTAGTAAAGGACACAGACTGTTGCTCCAAGATGTCTAATCGTTGGCTCAGACCATCAGAGTAGTATCTAGCGAGCATGAAAATAGATTCTGTGTCAGTGTATCAGATTTACGTCAGAGGGGTCACCATGAACCCAATCACACCCACGTACAAGCGCACATACTGACCCCTGCGCACACACACAGTCTCAGACGTACACAGCTTGGTTTGACAGAGAACCCTGTTGTTCCCCAGTTCCTCCCCTCCCTCCTCAGACGAGACGCCGCAGGTCTACATTTCAAAGGCCAAGGTCACGGTGGCCTGCGTGCGTACACCAGGAAGTCAGACGCTAATGAGAGCAATTAGGGCGCATGGGTCCCATTATGCCTGGCGAAAACCGAACACTGCATTCCACAGTAAGAACCTTATACCAACGGTCAAGCATGGTGGTGGTAGTGTGATGGTTTTGGGATGCTTTGCCGCCTCAGGACCTGGACGACTTGCCTTAATAGAAGGAACCCATTAATTCTGCTCTGTATTAGAGAATTCTACAGGAGAATGCCAGACCACCCGTCTGTGAGCTGAAGCTGGAAGACGCAGGAAGACGATCCAAAACATACAATCAAATCTACATGAAAATGGCTACAAAGCAACAGACTTGAAGTTTTGGAATGGCCTAGTCAAAGTCCAGACCTAATCCCAATTAAGATGTTGTGGCAGGGCTTGAAACGAGCAGTTAATGCTTGAAACCCCCCAAATGTCGCTGAGTTACAGCAGTTTTGCAAGGAAGAATGGGCCAAAATCCCTCCACAGCGACGTGAGAGACTGATCAACATCTACAGGAAGCGTTTGGTTGGAATCATTGCAGCTAAAGGTGGCACAAGCAGTTATTGATTTTAAGGGGGCAATTACTTGTTCATAAGGAGGCATTGGGTGTTGCATAACTTTGTTTATTAAATAAATGAAATAAGTATGTAATTGTTGTGTTATTTGTTCACTCAGGTTCCCTCATAATATTAGGTTTTGGTTGAAGTGTCACACCCTGATCTGTTTCACCTGTCTTGTACTTGTCTCCACCCCCCTCCAGGTGTCGCCCATCTTCCCCATCTTCCCCATTATCCCCAGTGTATTTATCACTGTGTTCTCTGTTTGTCTGTTGCCAGTTCGTTTTGTTTTGGCAAGTCTACCAGCGGTTTTCCCCTTACTCCTGTCTTTCTCAAGTTCCTGTTTTCTAGTTTTCCCGGTTTTGACCATTCTGCCTGCCCTGACCCTGCCTGCCGTTTTATACCTTGTCACACCACCCTGGATTATTGACCTCTGCCTGACCTGTCCCTGAGACTGCCGGCCGTTCTGTACCTTTTGGACTCTGATCTGGATTTCTGACCTCTGCCTGCCCTTGACCTGTCATTTGCCTGCCCCCTGTTTTTGTAATAAACCTTTGTTACTTCGACACTGTCTGAATCTGGGTCTTCTCCTGAAATGTGATAGAAGATCTGATAAAATTCAGGATCAAAAATATGCAAAAGTAAAGAAAATTAGAAAGGGGCAAATACTTTTTCACAGCACTGTACATGTATGCTGCAATGATCAAAACAATCCAAATAATTGATTTGGTCTTTGTCTGCTCTCTCATCCAGTATATTCATGTTTGAATTAAACATAATAGAACAAATCCTTCTCTCCTTCTCCGGTCAAACTTACCCTGTTAATTCTCACACTCTCAATCTTACTTCCTCTTATGGAAAACCCACATGAATTTCACGTCATCACATGTCAATTGTTCCAAAATCACTTGATCTTATGTGAAGTTAATGTTATCACGTGACAACATGTAATGCAACGTGATAACATGAAACTACACATTATTTTCCACATGGGAAATCATGTGTTTTTTCTGTAATGGCCCTCACAGTCTGCTACTCCATCTCTCCTCTGCCTCACTCGGTCTTTCCCAGCTCCTCGTTATCTCACTCAATCCTTCTCTAACTCCCTCTCTGTCTCTCTGTGTCTCACTCCCTTTATCGCCCTGCCTCTCTGTCTCATCCTCCCCTGACCCTTGTTCTGACCTGATTCAGGGAAACCATACCATTAGTCCACGGCTACTGGCCATTCTTTACTGTTTTACGGAAAACCAGCCCCATGGTAATCCTCTCAGGGGATCAACATTCAACAATTGCTCACCAAGAGAGGCCCAATCCAACCCAAAGTGCAGAAAACCCAAGACACGTCAGGGCTTACTTACTGATTTAGACTGGGTGAAACCTTGCTTGCTCTACTTCTTCGTGTGACTTATGGTCATAAAAGGAACTTTGCTGACACACATGGACATCATCATGACCCCAAACCTCACTAACAACAACTTCACAGGCCCTGATGCTTTATCAGTCACACAATGGGAGCAAATGAAGAAAATAACCAAATTAAAAGGCACTGGACAAAAACACCTCAATCAAAGGCATGTTTGGAAGTGATTATTCACACATCCTCCTCCATCTAAAATGTATTTAAGGGGGCCATTTTCTTGGAAACCTGTGGAGTTGATGACTGCAACACAGAGTTGTAAAATCTCCTTGTCTGTTTCTCAAAGAAAGACCAACCCACCCTTCCAAGAGACTGTTCAGCATATGCTGTGCTGTACTGTTCTCAGCATTCTGACGATAACCTACTAACCCCTATAGATTTTAACCAAGAGAATGCAACAAGTAGATTATTCGCAGACTGCAGGGACACAGTGCAACTCTAAAAAGACACGCTGGAAGCTTTCAGATCTCTTTAGATTAAATAGGGTTCTTAGTACAAATAGTAGTTCAGTTCAATACAATTGTATTAATCTCAGGGGCAATTCAGATACACAGGGATAATGGGCCAAGAGTTCACCGAAACTAAAGTTATGAGCACCTCATCACCTTACAAGATTGAGTGTCTGCAACATTCTCATGGTAGAGCTCACCAACAACTGCCTTTCTGAAAACATAAACAACTCCCTGAAAACAGCCTGAGACCGAACCCTCCCTCTCTGACTTGTCATGTTGTCCAGGTACAGACGCCAGGTCTGGACAGTGTCTGGGGTCAAGGCCCTCCAACAGAGCCTCGAGAGAGGGCACATCCTGTCCGAGTGGGGACCAGGGGGAGCATCCCAAACCCCGGGAGGTGGGAGGAGTCAGGTCAAGGGTCAGGGCTACTCTCTCAGGTTTCAAAGCTGGCTGGGGGCTGGGAGGTCAGAGGTGAGGAGAGGGGGGCTCAGATTTGGGGGGGGAGGGGTGGTCCCCCTCTCAGGGGTCAGCTCTAGTTAAGGCTCTTGTGTCTTTGTGGAGCGAGGCAAGGCGGCGGACAGACTAATGGCTTCCGCAATTAAACACTAAAAGTGGAAGCGATTAGCTCGTCCGCTTAAAGAGGCAATGAGCGCCTTGACGACGGCCGCATGGATCCAATCACCTCGTCTGTCTCCGAGAGCTCATTACCCAGCATGCAGTGCATGCAGCGGGGGTTAACTCTGTGATTGAAGTTGGTCACCCAGAAATCAATCACTCAGGACCAGGGCACCTCTCCTATTGACCCCAGTATATAAACAAAGTCACTGTGTGAGCCCACCGTCCAGGAAGAAAGGCCTTTTACGTATGGGACGTGTTTAAAAGGGGGCTAAAGAGTAAAGAGAGCGAGAGAGAGATACAGAGGCAGAGGGAGAGAGGACTGGTAGGTAAAATACTTTAAAGAACAGATCACTCTGAGGGGGGTGAACGGAGGATGAACGAGAGAAAAGAGAGCAATAGAAGGTAGAGAGAAACAGAGTGAGGGGGGAGTCGTGGTTTGGAGGTCACTCTGTCGGCCAACACTGAAAGAATAACTCATGGTTTCTCTTTTTCAGTTGAGAAACTGAATGCACATATTCAGAAGTGGGATAAAGGGCAAGCCAGAGAGCGAGCGAGAGAGACAGAAAGAGAGATACAGAGGCAGAGAGAGAGAGAGAGATAGAGAGGCAGAGAGAGAGAGAGAGAGCGCAGGAGAGAGAGCAGGAGAGAAGGAGGGCAAAGGAAGAGAAAGGGAGTGAGAGAATACGGAGATACAAAGAAGCAAAAGTAAATAAAGTCAGTAAGATAGAGGGAGGTGAAGAGAAAAAGGGTGGGAGAAAAGGGACAGAAGCTACGGAAAGAAAGTGTAGACAATCCTTGCGAAAGGCTCCGGTCAGCAGGCTCAGAAGGACTGTAAAGTTACTCCATTGTGCTTTGAGAAGTGAAGAGCTTCTGCAGGTGTTACCTCGGAGACAGATAAAGCCTCTTTTTGCTCAACATGGTGTGAGTGAGGAGTTGTACTGCAAAGAGAAGAGTGGGACAAACTTATGTAACCCTCCCCATCGCTGACAACAGCTGGGTCCGAGCTTGCTGTATTCCTCCATGGGTCCACAGGCCAGACTTCATGTGTGTGTTACTAAGAACATTGGAAACTGGGCTGAGAACAGACAGTCCCTGCATGATCTTGGTCTTGATCCTGGCAAAGACAAGTGTTGGGACACTGTTATAGAGGTAACTGAGTCAGAGGCAAAGGAAAGTGGTTGGGAGAATGAAGTAGTACAGGCATAGAAATCCACCTCTCAACAAACATTGGTCCACCTGTTGATTATAAGGTGTATTTGAAAATGTACAGGGAATGAGCAAGCAATCTGAAACAGGAACTGTTTTTGAGCATCTACCACTAACACAGACTATTGGAAACATTATCTATTGATAATGTTTCCACAATACACACATGTACAGCTGACCATTAGAAACAACTGCGTAGGGGTTTACGAGAAATACTGTATGTCTGTTTGCACTGAGATTGATTCCGGTCTATTTGGTCCCTGAGCAAGCAAAACCTAATCATAGGAGTCACAGGAGTGAATAATGACCTTCTAACAGTGACGTTATCACTGGCCAACAACTCTGTTTACTGATTTCATCAATATGTGTTTTCTTTGTGAATGAAACTGCACTTCTGGCACAAACAGACATTAGATCATATTTTTCCAGGAGCATGGGACAGATTAGCTGGGTGGTTGGTAAATGTTTGGCTTGCTTTCTTCCAAACACGCAGCCAGGGCAACGGAGGATAGGATCAATACTGAGGCCTGGGAGGGAGGGTGGGTCGTTAGGTCAGTTGGTAGGTAGGGTTGCTCGCACGCACACACGCAGAACTTATCTGTCCCATATGATAGATCAAAGAGCAAGACCATCAAACAAAGAAGGGGGAACGCCAACAAAACAAACTGCTGTAGAGATACATGTAGAGAGGGAGAGAGAGAAAAACGGAGCGAGAGGGAGAGAGCAAGAGAGAAAAAGAGGTGAGGTCACCACACCAACCCACTCAACGCACACAAAAAAAACTATGTACCTCCCAAAAGGCCAATCAGATAACCACATCCAAGTGGGCCGCTGCCGTCAGCCAATCATACATTCCGGTTGTGACTTCAGAGGTACAGCTGAAATATGTTGGAGAGCAAAACGATCCAAAGAGTTCCTGTTGGAAATCACAACCTTATTGAATTAGGCCCCAGAGCCTCTACTCTCGGGCTCCGGTTTCACCAGCGATTTCGCTTACCAGAAATGAGGCAAGAGAGAGAGAACCTTTCCTGCCCCCGATACAATTTGGCACCATGGACCGAAACGAACTACAGTTCAGGCATCTTGAGAAGCGGCTCAAACTGTTCAGGTCAGGAAGCACATACAGTGCAGACTCTTACGGAATGTGAAACACAAAACAGCATTGTATCTAAACGTTCATGTATATTACTCAACTTTGAGGGCCAGTTGCGAAACATCGGAAGAGTTCTCACCTCCAGGTGATAAGCAGACAATCATTGGGAACTTTCTACTGTTGATAACAGCCAAGATAAAGCTGGGAGATATTGGCCTACTTCCGTCAGATGGTCTATTTTAAACAGCACAGTGTCACGTTCGTCTAAGGAGGGAGAGGACCAAGGCGCAGCGTTGAAGGCAAACATATTCTTTATTTAGCGATAGTGAATACTAACAAAACAATAAACGATAACGTGATGTCCACGGTCTAACACAAAACCACACTGGAACAAAAACCCACAAACACAAAGGGAAAGACACAGTTTAAATATGGCTCCCAATCAAATCAAATCAAATCAAATTTTATTGGTCACATGCGCCGAATACAACAGGTGCAGACATTACAGTGAAATGCTTACTTACAGCCCTTAACCAACAGTGCATTTATTTTAAACAAAAAAAGTAAGAATAAACAACAACAAAAAAAGTGTTGAGAGAAAAAGAGCAGAAGTAAAATAAAGTGACAGTAGGGAGGCTATATATACAGTAAAATAAAGTGACAGTAGGGAGGCTATATATACAGGGGGGTACCGTTGCAGAGTCAATGTGCGGGGGCAACCAGCCCCAGAGACAACCAGCCCCAGCTGACACTCGTTGCCTCTGATTGGGAGTCACTCAGGCTGTTACGGATACAGGTATCCTGTGTTTTTGTGTGTTTCTACTCTTTCTGCCCTAATCACAGGTGTCCTGTATGTTCCTGATTGGTGGTCGTTGAGGTGTCTGCTGATTGGACCAATCAGTGAACATTCCTGTTAATTGCACCACCTGTTATTCGTTTGTTCAATCACACATCCCATTTTATAAAAACCAGACTTGTGTTTGTTGAGAGAGAGAGACCTTTTGCCATATGTGAGTATGGACACGGTGGTGTCCTGTGTGTTGTGTACGCACTTAGTTGTTGGTTACCCTATTTGGTAACATTATTAGAATTTATTTCTTTACCTGAGTGTGGATACTGTTGTATCCTGTGTACTTATTTAATTGCTGAGTACCCTGTTTAGTAGTTTTGTGTGTTTTTTGGGAAAAGGGGGGGTTTAAGCTAGTTGCCCTTGGGCGTACATTACCCGTAGGAAGAAATCTGTCTATAAACACCAGTTAGACCTGAGCGGACCACCCACTGTATTTTTGTATGACTAGCAGTAGCCTAGCGGTTCTTCAGGCAGGCTAGATCAGTTTAGGGGGTTTTACATTATTGTTTCATTTCTTGGGTCCTGCTCAGCCCCTTTTTCCCAAACCTTTACCGTGTGTTTAGTAATAAACCATTTGTGTTTGACGGTAGTTCATGGTAGTTGTGTCATTTTTGTTCTCACTGTTTCATGCCACACTTATAATTTGCATGAATTTATGTTACGGGTCTCATGTCCATCCACCCTAGATGTTTAGAGCCACGGGGTTCGTAACATAAAGTGGGGGTTCGTCCGGGATACATCCCATGCTACTCGTGCAAATTAGTAAGTGTCTGGTTCAGTGTTGAGCTTAGCAGCTGTAACTACCTGTTTTTTTTGTGTGTGTTCAGTAGTCGACGGCTCGTGTAGTTAGTAGGATGGCTACTTTTGATTTGGAAGCATTTTTGGAAAACCCTACGTGGGAGATTTTTGAGAATTGTCGTAGAGTGGATCTACAGGCTTTGGCTGACCACTTTTCTGTACCCATACCGAGGGGTATAGTGAAAGCAGAAGTTAGGGAAGTAGTGCTAGCGATATTGTTAAACGAGCGAGTGCTTGAGTTACCGCCGCCTGAGTCTGCTGCTCCTGTAGGGGATGTGGTTGATGTTTCTGTAAGCCCATCAGTGTCTGAGGACGAGGCTAAGGCTCCAGCCACATTGCCCCGTTATGACCCACTCTCCCCACTGACTGACAGTGATGCCAGGATCGATGTCCGCTCGACGCGGCTCCAAATGGAGGCGGAAGAGCGGGCACAAATCAGGCAAGACAAGCTGGAGATGCGTAAAATGGAGCTAGAGGCAGAACAGGAGACGCGTAAGGCAGAACAGGAGACGCGTAAGATAGAACAGGAGACGCGTAAGATGGAACTGGAGACGCGTAGGCTTGATCAAGAACTGGAGACGCGTAGGCTTGATCAAGAACTGGCGATGCGTAAAATGGAACTAGAGGCAGAAACAGCGAGGTTAGTCTCTGCTAATACTAGGCCTGCTAGTGAGCAATCCTCACCAGCTGTGACGTCTGCTACTTTTGATATTAGTAGGCAGATCACCTTGGTACCTGTGTTCAGGGAGTCAGAGGTTGATTCCTATTTCAGTGTTTTTGAACGTATAGCGGTAGCATTGAAATGGCCCGACGAGGTATGGTGCCTATTACTTCAGTGTAAGCTAACAGGTAAAGCCCAAGAGGTTCTGGCAGCGCTACCTCTTGAAGACAGTTTGAATTATGAAGTGGTCAAAGCTACTGTTCTTCGTGCCTATGAGCTTGTTCCTGAGGCATATCGACAGAGATTTAGGTCTCATAAAAAGTCTCCTACTCAGACTTATGTGGAGTTTGCTAGAGACAAAGGAAATCTGTTTGACAAATGGCACAGTGCTAGTAAGGTAACTGATTTTAACTCTCTACGGGAGTTAATCTTGTTAGAAGAGTTTAAAAATTGTTTACCGGAACGCATTGTAGTTTATCTGAACGAACAGAAAGTATCCTCACTGTCGGAAGCGTCTGTATTGGCAGACGAGTTTGTGTTGACGCATAAGAGCGTGTTTTCGGCTCGTACGGAGAGCAGGGCTGCGGAGTTGCTAACTTCTAGTCCTAGTCGACCAGCAGTACATCCAGCACGCCCAAAAGATGTGCGTCACTGTTTCTATTGTCATAAGGTGGGACATATAGTTAATGATTGCTTTCTGCTAAAACGCAAACCGGGGATGCCTCAGCACGCCAGGCCGCTAACGGGTGTTGGGCTGATTCGATGCGGTTGTAAGGCCGGAATCAAGACAGAAGCCTCATAATGAATGTGGTTTGAAAGTCCCTGTCCCAGATCACAGTTATGAACCGTTCATTTTGAGGGGTTTGTTTCTATATCAGATGATGAAGCGTCTCAGCGTCCAGTTAGAATCCTCAGAGATACTGGTGCGGCGCAGTCGTTCATACTAGCTGATGTGTTGCCCTTGTCTAATAATACATATTGTGGTTCCAGTGTGTTAGTACAAGGAATTGAAATGGGTTTCGTCCCAGTGCCATTGCACTTTGTGAACGTACACTCTGAGTTAGTCAGTGGATTGTTCAGAGTTGGCGTACGTCCGATGTTGCCAGTAAAAGGGGTGACCTTTATAATGGGCAACGATATTGCCGGAGGAAAGGTAATACCCATATTGGAGGTATTGGATAAAAGTGACCAGTCTCTCTCCGAGGAGCTGGCACAGGGTTATCCAGATGTGTTCCCCGCTTGTGCTGTCACACGTGCTCAAGCACGACAAGTGGGTGAAGTGGTAGATTTGTCAGACACGATTCTATTCAGAGAGTGTGACCCAGAGGATAGTTCGGGTGCTACCTCTGGTAAGCTGGTGCAGTCTGACCAACAGCCCAGAGAAAGGAAGAAGGAAATGGAACTTGTTGCTGAGGCAATACAGTTACCAGTTACTCGTGAGCAGCTGATCGCTAACCAACAGGTTGACATTAGCCTGGCTAAATGTTTTTCTAGTGTTGTCTCAGAGGAGGAGCTAAAGAAGAAAAACATGGCATACTTCATTGATGGTAATCTCCTCATGCGTAAATGGACATCCCATGTTGACGCTGGCGGAGATTGGAATGCTGTTTACCAAATAGTGATTCCTACAGCCTTTCGACAAAATGTTTTATCCCTCGCTCATGATCACCAGTGGTCCGGACATCTGGGAGTCACCAAGACTTATGATCGTGTTTTGCGACATTTCTTTTGGCCTGGCTTAAAACAAGATGTGGCTCAGTTCTGTCGGACTTGCCACACCTGTCAAGTAGTTGGGAAACCGAACCAGGTTATTTCCCCCGCGCCTCTTTGTCCCATACCGGCCATAGGTGAACCATTCGAACATGTGATGGTTGATTGTGTTGGACCATTACCAAAAACAAAATCTGGTAACCAGTTTATGTTGACAATTATGTGTGTGGCCGCCAGGTACCCAGAGGCCATTCCTCTGCGAAAAGGGGTTGGATAATGTGTTGGCAGATGCTTTGTCTCGTGTGTAATGATCTAGGTTTTTTTTTGTTATCCCGATAGGATGATTTGTGAATTTGGGTGTTGTGATAGTACGTGTGTCGCAAACCATTTTGGTTTGCTCTTTTAAGGGTGGGAGTGTTACGGATACAGGTATCCTGTGTTTTTGTGTGTTTCTACTCTTTCTGCCCTAATCACAGGTGTCCTGTATGTTCCTGATTGGTGGTCATTGAGGTGTCTGCTGATTGGACCAATCAGTGAACATTCCTGTTAATTGCACCACCTGTTATTCGTTTGTTCAATCACACATCCCATTTTATAAAAACCAGACTTGTGTTTGTTGAGAGAGAGAGACCTTTTGCCATATGTGAGTATGGACACGGTGGTGTCCTGTGTGTTGTGTACGCACTTACTGTCACGTTCGTCTAAGGAGGGAGAGGACCAAGGCGCAGCGTTGAAGGCAAACATATTCTTTATTTAGCGATAGTGAATACTAACAAAACAATAAACGATAACGTGATGTCCACGGTCTAACACAAAACCACACTGGAACAAAAACCCACAAACACAAAGGGAAAGACACAGTTTAAATATGGCTCCCAATCAGAGACAACCAGCCCCAGCTGACACTCGTTGCCTCTGATTGGGAGTCACTCAGGCCAACATAGAAATACAAACATAGAACTACACACCCTGGCTCAACATAACAGTGTCCCCAGAGCCAGGGCGTGACATTACCCCCCCCTAAAGGCGCGGACTCCGACCGCGCCAACTAAATACCACAGGGGAGGGACCGGGTGGGCACTCCGCCTTGGCGGCGGATCCGGCTCCGGACATGACCCCCACTCCTTCTCTACACCCCCAAAGTACCCCCTGGTCCGGTCTGGCCCTGCTGACCGGAGCTGGACTGCACACTGGTGGAGCGGATAGCTTCAGCTCCGTAGTGGAGCAGTTGACCGGGACCTTACCAGGCACCGGTGACCCAGGCACGGGTTGTGCTGGACTGACGACGCGCACCCCTGGCTTGGTGCGTGGAGGAGGAACGGGCCTTACCAGGCTGACGACGCACACCGTAGGCTTGGTGCGTGGAGCAGGGACAGGCCGGACTGGGCTGACGAAGCACACCACTGGCTTGGTGCGTGGAGGAGGAACGGGCCTTACCAGGCTGACGACGCACACCGTAGGCTTGGTGCGTGGAGCAGGGACAGGCCGGACTGGGCTGACGAAGCACACCACTGACTTGGTGCGGGGAGCAGGAACGGGCCGAGCCGGGCTGACGATGCGCACCACTGACTTGGTGCGGGGAGCAGGAACGGGCCGAGCCGGGCTGACGAAGCGCACCACTGACTTGGTGCGGGGAGCAGGAACGGGCCGAGCCGGGCTGACGGGCGCACCACTGTCTTGGTGCGGGGAGCAGGAACGGGCCGAGCCGGGCTGGACGGGCGCACCACTGACTTGGTGCGGGGAGCAGGAACAGACCGGACCGTACTGGGGACACACACCACTGGCCCTACAGCGGGATCTGGAACGGGCCGGACCGGACTGGTAACACATCCCAGTACCTCTCGCCGTGCCTCTCCACCTTCCATCCCCTCTTCGACCAGTGGCCCCCGTAACCTGGCGGCCTCCTCTGCCAACCCGCTGGACCGCTCTATCGCGGCCTCCTGCTGCCCCGACGTCGTGAGCCCCCCCCTAAAAGTTTTCTGGGGGTCTCTCCTCCCCGTGGGCCAGGCCTCTATCGTTCTCGCCCAACTCTCGCTCTTCTGCCCCCAATTCCAGCCATTCTGCTCTTCATTAGGCTTGACCCAGTCGAGACTCCTCCTCCACTGTTCCCAAGTCCATCCACTCTGCTCTTTACAAGGCTGGACCCAGTCGAGGTTGCCACGGAGATCTGCAAGCGATTCCCCTGGCGATGGCTCCTGGACACGCTGCTTGGTCCAGTTTTGGTGGGTTTTTCTGTCACGTTCGTCTAAGGAGGGAGAGGACCAAGGCGCAGCGTTGAAGGCAAACATATTCTTTATTTAGCGATAGTGAATACTAACAAAACAATAAACGATAACGTGATGTCCACGGTCTAACACAAAACCACACTGGAACAAAAACCCACAAACACAAAGGGAAAGACACAGTTTAAATATGGCTCCCAATCAGAGACAACCAGCCCCAGCTGACACTCGTTGCCTCTGATTGGGAGTCACTCAGGCCAACATAGAAATACAAACATAGAACTACACACCCTGGCTCAACATAACAGTGTCCCCAGAGCCAGGGCGTGACACACAGCATGAATTGCCTTTTCAACTGGGTGCGCTGTCTTCCACACTGGAACTACATCGCCACCCATTCACAGGAGATGGACAACAATATAAAGGCAGCATGTGACCAACGCTCACATGATAGCATATTGTTTGTTTGCAAACGTGCAAATTCGAAGAACCACTGGTATGACAACAGAAGGTCCACACTGAGTTTACATACAAACACATATAGACCACCCATACACAAAAAAATTTTTATGCACGCATGACTGTAAGTCGCTTTGGATAAAAGCGTCTGCTAAATGGCATATTATTATTATTATTATTACAGTGCATTCGGAAAGTATTCAGACCCCTTGACTTTTTCCACATTTTGTTACGTTACAGCCTTATTCTAAAATGGATTAAATACAAATATTTCCTCCTCAATCTGCACAAAATACTCCATAATGGCAAAGCAAAAACTATTTGATAAAAGATAGGGGCCTCCCGAGTGGCACAGCGGTCTAAGGCATTGCATCACAGTGCTAGAGATGTCACTACAGACCGGGGATCGATCCCAGGCTGTGTTGCAGCCGGCTGCAACCGGGAGACCCATGACGCCGTGCACAATTGGCCCAGCGTCGTCCGGGTTAGGTTTGGCCGGCCAGGATGTCCTTGTCCCATCGCGCTCTAGTGACATCCTTGTGGCGGGCCGGGCGCATGCACGCTGACTTCGGTCACCAGTTGTGAGGCTGGCTTCCGGTATAAGTGAGGAGTCTGTCAAGAAGCAGTGCGGCTTGGCAGGGTCGTGTTTCGGAGGAGGCATGGCTCTCGACCTTCGCCTCTCCCAAGTTTTTATGAGAGTTGGGACAAGACTGTAACTACCAATTGGGGAGAAAAAGGGATTCATAATGAGAAAAAAATATATAATAGTAATTTAAAAGAATAATACTTTGTTGAAGCACCTTTGGCAGTGATTACAGCCTCTAGTCTTCTTGGGTATGACACTACAAGTTTGGCACACCTGTATTTGAGGAGTTTCTCCCATTCCTCTGCAGATCCTCTCAAGCTCTGTCAGGTTGAATGGGGAGCGTTGCGGCACAGCTATTTTCAGGTCTCTCCAGAGATGTTAGATCGGGTTCAAGTCAGGGCTCTGGCTGGGCCACTCAAGGACATTCAGAGACTTGTCCCAAAGCCACACCAGCGTTGTCTTGGCTGTGTGCTTAGGGTCGTTGTCCTGTTGGAAGGTGAACCTTCGCCCCAGTCTGAGGTCCTGAGTGCTCTGGAGCAGGTTTTCATCAAGGATCTCTCTGTACTTTGCTCCGTTCATCTTTGCCTCGATCCTGTCTAGTCTCCCAGTCCCTGCCGCTGAAAAACATCCCCACAGCATGATGCAGCCACCACCATGCTTCACCGTAGGGATGGTGCCAGGTTTTCTCCAGACGTGACGCTTGGCATTCAAGCCAAAGAGTTCAATCTTGGTTTCATCAGACCAGAGAATCTTGTTTCTCATGGTCTGAGAGTCCTTTAGGTGCCTTTTGGCAAACTCCAAGCGGGCTGTCATGTGCCTTTTACTCAGGATTGGTCTGGCCACTCTACCAGAAAGGCCTGATTGTTGGAGTGCTGCAGTGATGGCTGTCCTTCTGGAAGGTTCTCCCATCTCCACAGAGGAACTCTGGAGCTCTATCAGAGTGACCATCGGGTTCTTGGTCACTTCCCTGACCAAGGCCCTTCTCCCCCGATTGCTAAGTTTGGCTGGGAAGCCAGCTCTAGGAAAATACTTGGTGGTTCCAAACTTCTTCCATTTAAGAATGATGGAGGCCACTGTGTTCTTGGGGACCTTCAATGCTGCAGAAATGTTTTGGTACCCTTCCCCAGATATGTGCCTCAACACAATCCTGTCTCAGAGCTCTACGGACAATTCCTTCGACCTCATGGCTTGGTTTTTGCTCTGACATGCACTGTCAACAGTGGGACCTTATATAGACAGGTGTGTGCGTTTCCAAATCATGTCCAATCAATTGAATTTACCATAGGTGGACTCCAGTCAAGTTGTAGAAACATCTGAAGGATGATCAATGGAAACAGGATGCACCTGAGCTCTATTTCGAGTCTCATAGCAAAGGGTCTGAATACTTATGAAAATAAGGTATTTCTGTTTTCTTTTCTTTTTATACATTTGCACAAATTTCTAAAAACCTGTTTTCGATTTGTGATTTAGGTGGTATTGTGTGCAGATTGCTGATAATATATATATTTTTTAATCAATTTTAGAATAAGGCCGTAACGTAACAAAATGTGAAAAAATTCAAGGGGTCTGAATACTTTCCGAAGGCACTGTTATGATGTCTGACTTATAGATATTCCAGATGGCATCGAACATGTTTTCTCCTTTCACAATACTTCATAGGTCTACTAAATCGGACAGTTGCACACCATCAGACAACAACAGTCAAATCTGGAAATAGAAAGGGTGTTTCATCTTGCACTGTAAATCTTTTTTGTTGTCATTGTGACCGACACTTTGATTCAGGAATGCTATCTGAGAAGGCCTAGTTATACAGTATATCACAAAGGTAGATATAACAGCTAAGTGTAAGTACTGCCTCGTCTCTACCATACTGCTTATCCCCATTATCAAAGGCTCGACACAATGGAATGGCTCCTCCTGAGAGAAACAAAAACAACAGCTTTGTGTCAAACTACCAGTGCAGCTCCCAGGAACCATTGTAACCATTATAATTAAACCACTGGCCCAACGCCTACCTCCGTTTCACCCATACTGTCACCAGACTCTGCGTGCACACCAACTGCCGTCCAAACAGAACAACTCTCAAGATATCATTACAGCTTCAAAACAGACTATAACCAGATGTATTTGTCGACCCATTATCTCCACTGTGGTGACATGAAGGAAGACTTTCTCTTCTTGCAATTCTACTGCAATTCAACTCCATTTATAATAGACTCAGCACCAAAAACACTGATATGACTACCAACTGTTCAGTTGTAATAGGGATCTATTGATGGATTGTCATAGATAATATTGGAGAGTTCTTAGGAGATTACATTTTTTTCTTTAGGAGAACCAAAGAGAGGTATTCCTATAAGCTACACAATTGTCAATGATTATCCACCACAACTCAGCACATTCTCAAAACAGAATGGGTTTGTTGGGGGTAAATAACACAATGTTCCTTCACACACACATTTACGTAGTGTTCTTACCTTTGACCTCACACGGAGTGTCACCAGTATTAATTTTAGACTCAATGGGAGATAGGATTAATTCAATCTCTCACACACTCCACACAGGGTGAAAGATAGCATATCTCTCTGTAAACGCATAGAAACACTGATACACGGCATGTTTTTGTTAAGATTTCACATTTATTTAGATCTCTGTTGCTTTATAAACAGTCCTTGACACTATCAGACAGCAAGTGAAAAACTTTCATTCTGTACCATTTAGGGTGTTTTCAGGACAGTTTGTGATAGATACAGACCAAAATGTACACAAAATTACCCTGATAGAGATCACATGAAAAAACAACAACATTGTTATACAAAATATACATGTAATTTCTCATACATTTGTTTGTAGGGTTGATCGGTGGCTGTGCATTTTATAGTTGATGCCCCAAATAAAGGGATACACACAGAGAGCATACAGACAGGCTTCTGAAAAATAAGAAGCAAATACAATTGGTTTCTTTGGCGATTCACCCTGTCATCATAAGGTTGCTGGAGAGGAGAATGAGTGCCAGTGAACTCAATATTTGGGCTTATAGTACTGTAATTACAAAAATATAGTGATCAACGGTGGGGTGAAAACCTTGCGATGCTCATGGAAGGGTGAAAATCTAAAGTTTTAAATGACAAAGAGAGACATCAGACCCTGTGCAGTCTAAAGACCATTGCATGGCATCATTGGCACAACTCCAACAAAGTATTTGGGTTAAGTATGATAAGTGCAATTTACAGTGGCACCACTCAATGACACTATGTTCCTCAATCTAATCTCCTCACTCCGACAGAGTGAGACAACGCTCTCAACAGTTTATCCACCCATCAGTTGAGTTGAGTGGCTATTGGATGGAAACCTCAGAGTTCTCCAGTTAAAGTAGGTTTAGTGGAGATCAATGGGGGTGTGTATTGTTGAGAGCACTCTTAAAGGTCTGACCATGAATGTGTATTGATGAGGAGCTATTTTCCGTCTGGGGAGCCCCTCACTGTGTGGTCTGCTAACAGTGGCATTAGCTGTATCAACAGGCACTGCAGCAGCAGACAGACAGACAGACACAACCTGGGCTAGGTACCTCAGTCGGTCATGTGGTTAAACACACACACATAAACACACACACACAAACACACACACACACACACACCAGGCCTAACCCTCCATCCCCTGGCTTAATGGCCATGACAGAGTGACCACCACCAGAGGACCATGGGGCCAGGTCATGCTGCTGACAGTGACAACTAAGGCCAGGTGGAATCTGTAGAAAAGTCTCTTATCAATACCTCTAAAGTCTTGTCAGTAAATGTAATCAATGTGATTGTAGATATGAATGTATTGTAGCTGTATTTATATCGTAGCGGTATTTGGTTTGAGTTTAATTCCATGTTAATCCCTCAGTTTGTTTCCGTCTAGCTCTACCAATGAGATCTATTGGCTGTTTGATTACAGATGGATGTGGATAACATTAAAGACATGAACATGTATAAGGTCGGGAGGAATACATACTGTATGCAGCACATCATGATATAGTATTTTTTATTTATTTTTAGTGGCGTATTTGGCCAATTCATGTGAGGGAGTATAAGAGTACATGAAGATCCCAGTCTTTTTCCCTCTCCACCCATCAGTTCATATAGAAGTCATTATTGCTCAGAGTTCAACTCGCTCTTTGCTCCATTATATTGTCAATCATGTTGATGGGTTTACTCCTTGATCTTCTCTGATAGCACTCTGCTCAGAGGTTAGAGTTCAGACGAGCTCAAGCAGACAGGGAGTGGTTGGAGCATGGCCTGTCAGTCTCTTTGCAATCAACCAATCAGTGGATCTCCTCCAACTTGAGTCACTCTCATTCCCCAGTCCATCCCCTCACTCCACTAAGCCGTAGGTCCTTGGTCATTCATTTTGAATAGGATTGCAAAATTCCCTGAACTTTCAATAAATTCCCTGGTTTTCCAGAAATCCTGGTTGGAAGATTCCGGATTTCCTGCTTATACCCTTCTGATTTCGGGAATCCTCCAACTGGGATTTTGGGAAAACCAGGGAATTTATTGAAAGTTCCCGGTATTTTGCAACCCTAATTTTGACCAACGTGGGGGTCATCTGAGCGGAGCTAAGACAGAAGTCCTTCAATGCATATGAAAAACATAGGCTCATCTGAACACGTTTCCAGTCCCAGTTTCATAGTCATAGTCAATATCCCTCTCCTCTTCTCTCTCTACTGGATACAGACGTACTTCTTCCACCACGACTTGGACAGTGTCTTCATCTTATCGGCCGTGCTGCGCACCTTCCTCTCCCGCCGCGCCCTCCTATCGGCGTGCTTCATCCCCACGGCGATGGCCGCGTCAAACACCTCCTTCAGGTTCTTCTGGGTGAGCGCCGAGCACTCCACGTACGCCACGGCGCCCACTTTGTCTGCCAGGGCGCGGGCGTCCACCTCGGCCACGGGCCTCTCCCTCCGGCGGGCCAGCTCGATCAGCACCTTGACGTCCTCGCGCAGGTCACACTGGGTTCCCACCAGCAGCATGGGCGCGAGTGGGCAGCGGCGGCGGATCTCGGGGACCCACTTCTCCCAGACGTTCTGGAAGGAGGCAGGGCTGACCACACTGAAGCAGAGGAGGAGGGCATCGGTGCGCGAGTAGCAGAAGTGACGGAGCTTATCGAATTCATCCTGAGGAGAGAGAGAGAGAGAAGGGACATGGGGGGTTAGTGAGAGGTTGGCATTCAGCAGTAACAACACAGGGACAGTCTCATTATATGTGAACCCAAACAAATGGTGAACTGTGTATCTTGAAAAACATTGACAAACACAAGTGTAGAAGGGGAAAAAAGCGTATGGGAGAAGTTGTTTAGGCAACAATATTTCCCAAAAACTGTCTGTTTATAGAAGACTGAAGAAGACAGATGGAGAGGGAGAGTGGATAGATCAGCAGTGAGCATAAGTTCAATTCTAAAATATTCTATAAAAACTCAATTTCTGCTGGATACTGGAATTAATCGTCTTTAGGTTTTGCAGATCCAAGCACGGATGATGTTATATAAAATCCATCAAGGTATTACAAACATTTTCCAAAGCACCTAACCTTTGTGATGTATTTCACTTCAAGGTTCACACACAAACAAACCAGTTTCACACCAACACATTTCAGTAATCGTTTTATAGGTCAATGCAAAACAAGCAGGAAGAATGTCAGTGGAAAATAAATGGTGGTGATAATCTTTCCATAACAAACTGTGTGAGAGAAGTCTGTTTATGTTGAGCAGTAACCTCCTCTTTTATATCATACTGATCTCCCAAATTAACACCGTGGAGCCACAGAGCTTTGGGTAACAAGGGCCTCCCACATCCTTGAGTACACAGATTAAGGCTGGCAGAAACTTGACACAAACCCCTCTCTCTTTAACCCTTTTCAGAAGTCTGACAGGGAAAGGTACTTTTTTATATTCAGGAGCCTCTGAGTGGAATAGTCTTTTCACACACTTTTCCTTTCCAAATCATACTTTCGCCTTAAGTGTTTGCAAACTGAGATAATGGTGCAGAAATATCGGCTAACATACAAAATGGATCAATCTTGCTGAACGGGGAGTGACTTTATTTAATTAACAGGGTAATTCTCAGGAAACCAGTTTTTAAATGTCTGTATCAAATTGAGTTACAAAACCATGATGCATCTGCAAAAATCAACTATCATTCTGCAAAAATCAACTAACATTCTGAGGACTAAGATCTTTAGTTTTGGGGAAAGTGTCTTATTTTAAATACATTTTAAATGTTCGGGTCATTTTATTTAAAACATTATTTAGAAAAACCTAACTTATTTGAATAAAACAAAATATGTTGCTGTAGTTTATTCATAAATCATAAAAATTGTATACTAGTTGAAGTTTACATTAAACTATAATATGTATTACGTACGAACACAGTGTCTGTGGACATGTGTCTCATTACCGTAACACTTTGTCAAGTTCCTGTAAAAACTAAATCAAGTTTAATTCACCCATGATGGATCATCTAGAGGAGTAGTCCTTAGATGAGCACGAGTGAAGTTAATGTATTCGCTTATATGCCTTCAGAAAAGGTTCTTTTTCTCAAACACCCCCTTTACCCCACTTGGCCTTCTCATTACCGAAACGGTTCAAGAGCTCAAATTGGGAAAAAGTCCGATTTAATTTAATAACAATTGAATAATTTCATTAGACATATTTTTATTTTCAGTGTTTTGTTTAACTCTGGTATTTTCATTAGGGGAGCAATCTAAAAAATATATATAAAATATATATATTTTTTTATTACTTTTTTGGACTTCGAAAACTGTTACGGTAATGAGAATTTTGTGAAAATATTGTTAAAATGCATATCTGATTAAAAAACATAATAATAATTATGAAATAGATAAGTACAGATCTCAGTGATTGAAAAGCACATTTTGAGAAAAATGACACTTGAGATTATAATTTTTTGACAGTTTTGTGAGAATGACGCAACATTGCAGCATTTGATATCGTTTATCTCAGGCTTTCTCAGGGTGCGGTATATGTTCTCCTGCTATGAAAGTGCATATATGTATAGTAAGTGTTTGTTGACTTTATCTGCCTGTGTTTGCCCCAGCTCTCTGTGGCTGTGAGAGTGGGGGATTTAGAAGTTGTGTACAAAGTGGACAAATCCATGCAGCCCTAAGACAACTGTGTGGAGTTCACTACAATGCATTTACGCTGGGAAGTGTTTGGCCCTTGTGTTCATTCCAATGTTTGTGAACTCCACACTCAATCAAACACAGTCAAGTCTTCTTAGGCAAAACAACTTGGATGTTGTGATTGTGTTTACAGTACTAGCAGTGCCCTGCAGTGCTGGTGAACTTCACTTTATATATATATATATACAGTGAGGGAAAAAAGTATTTGATCCCCTGCGGATTTTGTACGTTTGCCCACTGACAAAGAAATGATCAGTCTATAATTTTAAGGGTAGGTTTATTTGAACAGTGAGAGACAGAATAACAAAAAAATCCAGAAAAACGCATGTCAAAAATGTTATAATTTGATTTGCATTTTAATGAGGGAAATAAGTATTTGACCCCCTCTCAATCAGAAAGATTTCTGGCTCCCAGGTGTCTTTTATACAGGTAACGTGCTGAGATTAGGAGCACACTCTTAAAGGGAGTGCTCCTAATCTCAGCTTGTTACCTGTATAAAATACACCTGCCCACAGAAGCAATCAATCAATCAGATTCCAAACTCTACACCATGGCCAAGACCAAAGAGCTCTCCAAGGATGTCAGGGACAAGATTGTAGACCTACACAAGGCTGGAATGGGCTACAAGACCATCGCCAAGCAGCTTGGTGAGAAGGTGACAACAGTTGCGATTATTCGCAAATGGAAGAAACACAAAATAACTGTCAATCTCCCTCGGCCTGGGGCTCCATGCAAGATCTCACCTCGTGGAGTTGCAATGATCATGAGAACGGTGAGGAATCAGCCCAGAACTACACGGGAGGATCTTGTCAATGATCTCAAGGCAGCTGGGACCATAGTCAACGAGAAAACAATTGGTAACACATTACGCCGTGAAGGACTGAAATCCTGCAGCGCCCGCAAGGTCCCCCTGCTCAAGAAAGCACATATACAGGCCCGTCTGAAGTTTGCCAATGAACATCTGAATGATTTGGAGGAGAACTGGGTGAAAGTGTTGTGGTCAGATGAGACCAAAATGGAGCTCTTTGGCATTAATTCAACTCGCCATGTTTGGAGGAGGAGGAATGCTGCCTATGACCCCAAGAACACCATCCCCACCGTCAAACATGGAGGTGGAAACATTATGCTTTGGGGGTGTTTTTCTGCTAAGGGGACAGGACAACTTCACCGCATCAAAGGGACGATGGACGGGGCCATGTACTGTCAAATCTTGGGTGAGAACCTCCTTCCCTCAGCCAGGGCATTGAAAATGGGTCGTGGATGGGTATTCCAGCATGACAATGACCCAAAACACACGGCCAAGGCAACAAAGGAGTGGCTCAAGAAGAAGTACATTAAGGTCCTGGAGTGGCCTAGCCAGTCTCCAGACCTTAATCCCATAGAAAATCTGTGGAGGGAGCTGAAGGTTCGAGTTGCCAAACGTCAGGCTCGAAACCTTAATGACTTGGAGAAGATCTGCAAAGAGGAGCGGGACAAAATCCCTTCTGAGATGTGTGCAAACCTGGTGGCCAACTACAAGAAACGTCTGACCTCTGTCATTGCCAACAAGGGTTTTGCCACCAAGTACTAAGTCATGTTTTGCAGAGGGGTCAAATACTTATTTCCCTCATTCAAATGCAAATCAATTTATAACATTTTTGACATGCGTTTTTCTGGATTTTTTTGTTGTTATTCTGTCTCTCACTGTTCAAATAAACCTACCATTAAAATTATAGACTGATCATGTCTTTTTCAGTGGGCAAATGTCTAAAATCAGTAGGGGATCAAATACTTTTTTCCCTCACTGTATATATATATATAGGGAAGGGCACTCACTCACTGCACTGACTGATGATTGGCTAAAATAAATGGCTAATAAGATGATAGTTCGAGCTGTATTGTTAGATTTCAGTGCAGCCTTTGGTGTTATTGATCATAATTTGTTATTGAAAAAACTCACTTGTTATGGCTTTACATCACCTGCCATCACATGGTTGGAGAGTTATTTATCCAATAGAAATCAGAGAGTAATCTTCAATGGAAGCTTCTCTAACATCAGATATGTACAGTGCGGTATCCCTCAGGGCAGTTGCCTTGGGACATTACTCTTCTCTATTTCTACAAATGATTTGCCACTTGTCTTACAAGAAGGTAAAATGACTATGTATGCTGATGATTGCACACTCTACACATCACCACCTACAGCCAGTGAGCTCACTGAGACTCTTAGCAAGGACTTAACAATAAACTGGTCTTAAATACATCTAAAACCAAAAGTAATGCATTTGGTTCAAAGCATTCTCTTAGACCTAAACCTCAACTGGAGTTGTGCATAAATGGTGTAACCATTGAACAAGTTGAAAAACCTGAACTTCTAGGAGTAACATTGGATGGTCAGTTATCATGGTCAAGTCATATTGACAAAGTTGTTGTGAAGATGGGAAGAGGTATGTCTCTTATAAAAAAGATGTTCTGCGTTTTTGACACAAAGATCAACTGTACTACTTATTCAGGCTTTGAATCTTGTCCCATCTTGATTACTTTCCGGTAATATGGTTAGGTGAAGCAAAGAAAGACCTAGCAAAGCTGCAGCTGGCTCAAAACAAAGCAGCACGCCCTGCCCTTAACTGCACACACAGAACTAACATCAACAAAATGCATGATAATCTTTCATGGTTGAGGGTTGAGGAGAAATTGACTAATTCTCTGCTAGTCTTTTTAAGAAACATTTGTGTGTTGAAAATGCCTAACCACTTGTATAATCTATTCGCATACACTTCAAACTGACATACATACCCCACCAGACACGACGCTATGGGTTTCTTCACGGTACCCAAACCAAAAACAGATTTAATGTGTCGCTCATGTCATTGTGGAATGCTCTGCCACCATAGGTTACTCAGGCAAAAAGCAAGTTTAGCTTAAAAAACCCCAGATACAAAACATTGTATCACAGCGCCTCTCCTCTTTCTAAAGATCTAATTTAACTGTACTGTATATAATAATATTAATATATACAGTGGGGAGAACAAGTATTTGATACACTGCCGATTTTGCAGGTTTTCCTACTTACAAAGCATGTAGAGGTCTGTAATTTTTATCATAGGTACACTTCAACTGTGAGAGACGGAATCTAAAACAAAAATCCTGAAAATCACATTGTAGGGGAGGAGGTTGTTGGCCAAGATCTCGCGATACATGGCCCCATCCATCCTCCCCTCAATACGGTGCAGTCGTCCTGTCCCCTTTGCAGAAAAGCATCCCCAAAGAATCATGTTTCCACCTCCATGCTTCACGGTTGGGATGGTGTTCTTGGGGTTGTACTCATCCTTCTTCTTCCTCCAAACACGGCGAGTGGAGTTTAGACCAAAAAGCTCTATTTTTGTCTCATCAGACCACATGACCTTCTCCCATTCCTCCTCTGGATCATCCAGATGGTCATTGGCAAACTTCAGACGGGCCTGGACATGCACTGGCTTGAGCAGGGGGACCTTGCGTGCAGGATTTTAATCCATGACGGCGTAGTGTGTTACTAATGGTTTTCTTTGAGACTGTGGTCCCAGCTCTCTTCAGGTCATTGACCAGGTCCTGCCGTGTAGTTCTGGGCTGATCCCTCACCTTCCTCATGATCATTGATGCCCCACGAGGTGAGATCTTGCATGGAGCCCCAGACCGAGGGTGATTGACCGTCATCTTGAACTTCTTCCATTTTCTAATAATTGCGCCAACAGTTGTTGCCTTCTCACCAAGCTGCTTGCCTATTGTCCTGTAGCCCATCCCAGCCTTGTGCAGGTCTACAATTTTATCCCTGAAGTCCTTACACAGCTCTCTGGTCTTGGCCATTGTGGAGAGTTTGGAGTCTGTTTGATTGAGTGTGTGGACAGGTGTCTTTTATACAGGTAACGAGTTCAAACAGGTGCAGTTAATACAGGTAATGAGTGGAGAACAGGAGGGCGTCTTAAAAAAAAACGAACAGGTCTGTGAGAGACGGAATTCTTACTGGTTGGTAGGTGATCAAATACTTATGTCATGCAATAAAATGCAAATGAATTACTTAAAAATCATACAATGTGATTTTCAGGATTTTTGTTTTAGATTCCGTCTCTCACAGTTGAAGTGTACGTATGATAAAAATTACAGACCTCTACATGCTTTGTAAGTAGGAAAACCTGCAAAATCGGCAGTGTATCAAATACTTGTTCTCCCCACTGTATATATTAAGTGTGTAAATAGTATTTTTGTTGTCTCTTGGTGTCTTTCCTATAAAACATTTTTATTTTGAATTTAATGTATTCTTGTCTATTACTGTTCTGTACTTTGTCATGTATTTGTATGTTTTATGTGGACCCCAGGAATAGTAGCTGCTGCATGTACAGTAGCTAATGGGGATCCTAATAAACTAAACTAAACTATGCTCTCTGGGCTGGGTTGTAGCTAGCTATAGAATGAGATTACGACACCACCCATGCCCAGAGAGAAAACACCAGGGCTTTCACAACCTGTTCCCTTTCTAGAACAATCTAATCATATTAAAAAGGCTTGGCATGACACTCAGAGCTCAGGGGCACAACTCTCAGTTACACCAACCATTCCTGCCTATGCCTGCACAACTACAGAGAGAGGGAGTGAGGGGAAGAGAGGGGGTGAGGGGAAGAGATGGAGTGAGGGGAAGAGAGGGAGAGAGCAGAACGAGATTTTAAAAAACATGCATTAACAGCTACCTGCTGCGATTGCGTTGTCTCCCTCCCGCTTAGCGGTTGCCACACAATGTGGCTTCACCCCAGACCTGTTCTGTTCTAATGAGTTCAACCCGTTCTATCAACTCTCACCATTTCCAAATCCCCCCTCTCAACCCCCATCACCCAAAAGCTATGCCAATGGATTTGCCTGGTTCCCACTTCAGATGTAGAGTGGCAGCAGAGCCCAGGAATTCATCTCTCTCTAGGGGGGTGTTAGAGAACCAGTGGGCCCCACAGCTGCCACAGAGTTGTGGGAGAGCCTGGGAAATAAGACCGTGCCCAAGAATGCTGCCTTGTGCAATACTCGCCAGCAAAGACGACATGCAAGAGTGGTGGACAAAAGCCAACTCTGACTCTAAAATCATGTGACATGTATGAGAACCAAGCAGAAGAAGGAGAATGGACGTTGGGGAAGTTCAGTGATGCTCAGCATAATTTGACAGAGAGTGGTGAACGCAGCGATGCAGCGCCAACTGGCGAAGCATACTATGTGGAAGCACTGTATGTAGTATGTGGAGTGTTGCTCTGCTGCATGTCGATGTGACACTGTGGTTCTCACCTGTCCAGCAGTGTCACAGAGCTGTAGTCTCACAGGGTGTCCATCCACCTGCACCACCGCTGTGGAGAGAGAGAGAGAGAGAGAGAGAGAGAGAGAGAGAGAGAGAGAGAGAGAGAGAGAGAGAGAGAGAGAGAGAGAGAGAGAGAGAGAGAGAGAGAGAGAGAGAGAGAGAGAGAGAGAGAGAGAGAGAGAGAGAGAGAGAGAGAGAGAGAGAGAGAGAGAGAGAGAGAGAGAGAGAGAGAGAGAGAGAGAGAGAGAGAGAGAGAGAGAGAGAGAGAGAGAGAGAGAGAGTGTGTTAAATCAGCTGCCTCCACATTGCTTCACCTGACACTTTAAACAAACATACACACACAGAGAGAGGGAGAGAGAGACCTCTGACAGAGGAGAGACCAGCCCACCAAAATATCCTCTGGGAAAAACAAAAGCAAGCCAGTTTGACGTACTTCATACCCCCTGGACACAGTGGACAGAAACCTCACCCATCCCCCTAACTCAGAGTGGCGGCATGTCTCGCCCACCCACTCGCCCAGTTAAAGTAAAGGCAGTAACTACTCTCTTTCATACCATATTCTGTGTTCTTTCAAGCTTTGAAAGCCCTGCCAAGCTGTCTACAGAGGAAAACAAAGCATATTTGTTTGTTTAGTGACTCTCCCAATAGCTCTCTCCAGATTGGAAGAGTGCTATGAGTCATGTCACTAGCAGTTTCATTATAGGCCATGTTTCAAAAGAGCTCAATGTGGTGAAGCTTATGGAAGCGTTTACAAGGCGCCCGGGGTATACAGTCACACCACCTGATCAAAGAGCTGAGTACTACTCCTCATTAAACCCAGCGCCTATTGTGCAATCATTCCCAAATCCCTGACATATGATCTGCCTTGTATTCTACTTGGGCCCAAAACTCTCTGCCCTCCCCTCTCTCCATCCCTTCCTCCCTCTCTTTCCTCTACCCCAAGTGTCACCTGTGGAATTGCATAACTGCCCAGAAATCAGCTTTCAAAAGAGGGCTCTGATTTCAGCGACAGATACATGACATCATCAAATGGGGCCCCAACTGCACAATCCCTCTCTGTCACGGGGGCGAAAGACAATCTCTGCTCAGAGCCATTGCAACAGATGTGTCCATTCCATTATAGCAGAGAGACGGCTTTTAGGTCAAGGCTGACAACAATGGCCAGAGTTGTGCAATTCAAAACCATGCCTGCCTGCGAGAACCATGTTCAACAAGCATGTTCTGTTCAGTTTAGGCCTTATAACTTGTATTTCTGAGGGCAGTGAGGGAGGGATGAATATTAAAAGTGTTAGTGTGTGTATAAGCCTATTAAAATATGCAATATTCTCATTCAAAACCTTCCATAACGGTTGGAAAAAGTATAGTTTGGTGTTTAGAATAATAGAATGGTTATAATAGATTTATATTCCTGATGAAAGGATAAGTAAAGGCAGCTGTGTCTAATTATAATTTTGGATGGTCATAAAGAGGGTGTCACATTTTCCTAATCAAGCCTCCCCTAGAGTTATAATGTCATGCAAGTTTAGATGAATTCAGACATTGTGTTTTGGTGGAGGTTTCCTGAGATCAAGTTTATAGGGAAGACTTCAAAAGGAAGAATAGGCCTCTCCTGCGATAATGACGCGATAACATCAGTGTGTGCGGGCGTTGTCGTCACTTGCTTGCCAACGGAGGTTAGTTTAAACAAGTATGCCGTTTAAGTTTTCAACCGTTTTGTACATTAGACAAACATTTGCTAGTGGCAGCGTTTTGGAAAATGGAATTCTGCCAACTGGAAATTACAATAGGCCAGGGCGTATAAAATGACCAGGGCATATCATTTGTGTGCAATAATACAAAGACCTGCACAGACCGTCGCTGCTGTTAGCCTCGAGGTCAGCAAAATGAAAGAAGAAAAGTTAGGTGATTCGTTCAGCAGAAAGGGTGGCTGCAAGGGAGAGCCAGCGCATTTCCCCGTTACAATGTAACAGAGATGTTCACTATGGTCAATTAAGGCTTTGTTACAATGTAGCAATGTGCAATATATATATATATATATATATATATATATATATATATATATATATATATATATGTGTGTTGTCCCATAGTCCAAATCAAAACGTAGCAATGTGCAACAGAAAACATGTTTTATGTTTATTATTTTATCTGGCTGGGAAGTTGCAGATTTGATATCTGTAGGAGACACATCTATCATTATTTTTGTCCAAGAATAGTACCGCAAGAAATGGTTTTAACTGGCTCACCTGAAAAGTCATCAAACGCAGTGGGGACGTATTTCGTTGGATAGCCATTCGTTGTGTAGCTGACAACCAGGCTGGTCTTCCCAACCGCTCCATCGCCGAGTAGTACGCACTTCAACACCCGCTCCTGAGCCTCACCTGGCCGGGTAGTTTTGGTTTTGTGCGGCGGCACTGGAGGAGCCATGGTCTGGTTATAATCCATTGGAACTGGAGGTGACATTCAGCACTTGTTACGAACACCTTTCCCTTACTCCAGTAGGAGCAAATAAAGAGAGCACCATGAGAATGTGTTCTGTAGCCTATAATATATTTGTCAAGTAGACAGGTTGGTCTATATTTTTTATTTTTTATAATTCAAAGCAGTAGTCTTGTGCTCTCCAAAGAACTAATAATCATTGTGTGTAAAAAGTTGAAAACAGGCACTTCTCTGGGTTTTGAATACTCCAATCTGTTACTCCAATATGTTACACGTTGGAGGAGGAGGGTCTGCTTTATAACTTCAAGCGTGATTTGACTATTCCCTCCCCTCTCCTCCACCACTGCGTTTTGAAAGGAAGCGAGTTGATGGACACGCCTTCTGTCAGTGGCAAAATTAACATATTCATATACCTGTAGGATTGTGTACTGCAGGGGTCCCCAATTACATTCAGCCGTGGGCGGAATGGTCGGGTCCTGAACATAGTTATAAATAATTTGTAAACTGCAAATTGACCGCAAGAATCCCAAACAAATATAGTATTTGACAAAAACAGATTTGACGAAAACAGAATGATTTAAAACCTTGATTGCATTGGGATATGATCTCATATGCCTCTCTATTTATGCATGAGAATATTTGGGAACAGATTTCCTAAATTAAAATCACTTTGTGCTGATTTCCTGATGATTTTACAGTCTTTTATGTCCAACAACGAAAATTATAAAAAATTATAAATATATATATATGTTTTTTTTGCTCAGAATTGGGGAACCCTGGTATTCAAATGTAGTATATTGAACACCTCAAATATTTGTGTAGCCCACCATTCCCTATTCCTATTCATTTTAGATTAACACAAAGGGAAAAACTTGAAAGGCAACCTTTGGAGAACTTTGACATGCATTGCCCCTTTGGCTACTAACTATTTCAAATGAGGGCCAGTAACTAAAAACATAATTCTACAAAAAAACGTAGGCCCTACCCTTCAACTGTTCATAATTCATTGGCTTTGTCAAGCAGCTGGTTGTGAAAGGAGACATTTATTTGACACCCTACCTACTCAACACGTTTGAAAATGAATGTGGCACACCTTTGACAGATTTAGGCTGATACAATATTATTTCAATGGCCTACAGTGACAACAGATTAAACAAAAATACAGAGCCTATTTGCGTACAAACCAGGCCTAATACACATTAATAACACCTAGTTTGAGGTCAGGGCATGTTGAGACTTGTCAAGGTAAGGCCCGTTTAAATGGCCCTATTTCCTTCTGTCACTTGCCGATCTTTTAATAAAGTACAAGCTGAAACGCCAGTGAGGCCCATGGTTGAGTTTGGACTAGGCCCATTAAATATGTCGCCTACTGCGCTATATTTGAGCCTAGAGCAGGCAGTACTGCATTTCCAGTCGATTCCGTCATTTCTGGTTAATTTTACCATCGGGGTTTCCCTTTAAAAATTCTAAAGATATCTCAGCCTCGCGGATATTTGCATATTAACTTATGCAGAGTCACTGTCAAGGTGCCGATCAAGACGCCTTGAAAGTGTCAAACTAACTGTCCATCAAGTGTAAATTCAAAATGTCGTATTCAATGTGTCGTATTCAAAATGTCAATCAAAATGGAGTGACACCTTCACTATTAATCTGTGACACAGTATGACTGTTGCAGTACATGCATTGGCTTTTGTCGCCTCCCTGTGGTAAAAAGCTAGACATCAAATGGCAAGGATAACGCTCCCTCTTTTTCTTTCTTTTAGTTTAGCTTTAAAACGTTAATATTAAAAACTCGGAGTCTTCTCTCGCTCTCTCTCTCTCTCTCTCTCTCTCACACACACACACACACACACACACACAGTCTTGTATTTGTAACCAATTAAGGACCCCTCTTAAATACCTACCTTTTGAGGACTATGCTTTCCAGACATCATAGGAGCACAGAAATTACACTCATGAGTTTGAAAAAAAATCTATAATCAGGAAATCACTTAAAGTGACTTACTCCTTGAAAAAAGTACACTTGAAATTTTACCACCTAATTGAGACCGTACATTGCATTATAATGCATTGCCATCAGCCATGAAGGGAATGCCGCCTATGAAATCTATGAAAGCATCCAACTGCCTGCGTTGCGCCTAAAGGAAGCGTACAATAATTACAGTTTTTCTCGATTGTTTACACACATTTTCTGAAAGCATGCCTCATATTCTCAGAACTCTACACACAAATCAAAAAACACACACACAATGGGCAAAACCCATCAATTCTCCAGCAAAATGAAACTTTACATTCAAAACCATGTTATTTCTTATCAAAATTGTATTTTGTTTTCAAATGACACACACAAACCATCATATGAATAGACATTTATAAGAACCAGTTGAACACTGATGTGCTCAATGTAAAACACTATGATGAATGGAAAACACTTCTTCTCCATTCATCATAATGACTTAGGCCTTTTTTTGGTTCAGTGTTGCCATTACTACAGACAGTACATACATAAGTGTGTTGTAAAATATTTGAGAATATTGTTTTTATACTCAGAACACACAAATACACGGTAACAAATATATTTAATTTTTCCCACAGAAACAATGTACACAGTGTACATCCCATTCCCAACCAACACAAAGTTATACATACAGTGGTCTACATACAAAACAGAATAATTTAATGTATACAGTTACAGCTAAAAATAAATTACAAAATTACAAAATAAATATGCTGCATCCTCTCTTCTGTTGCGGTCTGGCCACAGCACCTCATCCACATCACAAGCAATGTTTTCCCTGGCCAAGCAGCGGGGGAAATATCGCCTAGCATGGCGATTCCAGCAATGAAAAGCATCAGCTGCTATATCTCCACATGCGTCTTCCATAGCTTGGAGAAGAGGTATACGCATTTGTGGATTTCGGTCATACACTTTCCATCTCCAGGCAGAAAAAAATATGGAGGGAGATAAACAACTAAAAAGCGTGGGTGGGCAGTGAACCAGTTACGAACCAGAGCAGCCCTGTGGAAACTTACGTTGTCCCAAATGACAACGTACCTGAGCTGCTCTGGGCCATCTACCTGATCTGGTGGAATGAGTGTGTTGTGTAGGAATGTGATCAGATGGGCGGTGTTGTAGGGGCCAAGGGTAGCATGGTGATGGATGACGCCGTGGTGGGTAATCGCTGCACACATTGTGATGTTCCCTCCGCGCTGGCCAGGGACTTGAACAATGGCACGCTGGCCGATGATATTCCTTCCCCTCTTTCTTCTTTTTGTGAGGTTGAATCCAACCTCATCAATGAAGATGAACCGGTGCTCCACTGCACCTGCTCAAAGTTGGCTGTACTCTTTGCCCAGCCCCCTCATTGTTAGACCATGGTTGACCACATGATCAACCAAAGTGGCTCGGATCTCATCAGAGATTACGGTCCTTGGCCTTCCTCGTCCTCGTCCTCGTCCTCCCCCGCCCTCCTCCTCATACTCGCACTCCTCTGGCTCTGCCGCTGTTTCCAATATTGGCATCCATTGCTCCAAAACAGAAGAGCTCACCTGTTGCCCTTTTATGCTAAATCTCTGATTGCTAATTGTAAAACTGTGTGACGGGTGTTTGCCCATGTGATGAGTCAGTGTGCATATTTGAATGGCAGTGTGTTTATTGTGAAAACAATAGATTTTCTGCATGAAAATTGTGCCAAATGCAAAGATTTGTGTGTAGTGTTTTGAAAAAAGTGTGTTGTAGAACTGCAATTTGAGTGTAAAGCAGGAATTGTGCTTGTAGTTTAGCAGAATTGGTTCAGGGGTTGGTGCATGAGTTACATGTTGTGGTCATTGTGTCTCAAGTACAAGTATTTGTTTGTAAGCAATTGAGAAAAACTGTAACAAGTTTAAATTTAAATCGATTTTGGTTTGTTTCTAGTGTAGCAGGTAGAATGCCACAATGATGCGACACGGATGGCAACGCAACGGCTCTAGTGTAGTTTTTCTGTAAAGTATTTAAACTGGAACAACCATTTCAGTAATGGATTCAATATATCCAAGTAACAGATGAATAGTTTAGGAAAATGTTTTTTATTTTTGTCTAACATTCAAAGTCATCAGCAGGCTTCCAAACTTGAAAAACCCTTGAAGTATTCAGGAGAACCTTAGTCACTCCAAAGGTGAACTCGTTTTTCAACCACTCCACAAATGTCTTGTTAACAAACTATAGTTTTGGCAAGTCGGTTAGGACATCTACTTTGTGCATGACACAAGTAATTTTTCCAACAATTGTTTACAGACAGATTATTTCACTTATAATTCACTGTATCACAATTCCAGTGGGTCAGAAGTTTACATACACTAAGTTGACTGTGCCTTTAAACAGCTTGGAAAATTCCAGAAAATGATGTCATGGCTTTAGAAGCTTCTGATAGGCTAATTGACATCATTTGAGTCAATTGGAGGTGTACCTGTGGATGTATTTCAAGGCCTACCTTCAAACTCAGTGCCTCTTTGCTTGATATCATGGGAAAATCAAAATAAATCAGCCAAGACCTCAGAAGAAAATAAAATTGACCTCCACAAGTCTGGTTCATCCTTGGGAGCAATATTCAAACGCCTGAAGGTACCACGTTCATCTGTACAAACAATAGTACGCAAGTATTAACACTATGGGACCACGCAGCCGTCATACCGCTCAGGAAGGAGACGTGTTCTGTCTTCTAGAGATGAACGTACTTTTGGTGCGGAAATTGCAAATCAATCCCAGAAGAACAGCAAAGGACCTTGTGAAGATTTTGGAGGAAACAGGTACACAAGTATCTATATCCACAGTAAAACGAGTCCTATATCGACATAACCTGAAAGGCCGCTCAGCGAGGAAGAAGCCACTGCTCCAAAAGTCAGACTACGGTTTGCAACTGCACATGGGGACAAAGATCGTACTTTTGGAGAAATGCCCTCTGGTCTGATGAAACAAAAATATAACTGTTTGGCCATAATGACCATCGTTATGTTTGGAGGAAAAAGGGGGGACGCTTGCAAGCCGAAGAACACCAACAACATCTCAAGACATCAGTCAGGAAGTTAAAGCTTGGTCGTAAATGGGTCTTCCAAATGGACAATGACCCCAAGCATACTTCCAAAGTTGTGGCAAAATGGCTTAAGGACAACAATGTCAAGGTATTGGAGTGGCCATCACAAAGCCCTGACCTCAATCCTATAGAATATTTGTGGGCAGAACTGAAAAGGCGTGTGCGAGCAAGCAGGCCTACAAACCTGACTCAGTTACACCAGCTCTGTCAGGAGGAATGGGCCAAAATTCACCCAAATTATTGTGGGAAGCTTGTGGAAGGCTACCCGAAATGTTAAACAATTTAAAGGCAATACACTCAATTCATTTTTGGTAGGATCTAAACTTCTGACCCACTGGGAATGTGATGAAAGAAATGAAAGCTGAAATAAATCATTCTCTCAACTATTATTCTGACATTTCACATTCTTAAAATGAAGTGGTGATCCTAACTGACCTAAGACAGGGAATTTTTACTAGGATTAAATGTCAAGAATTGTGAAAAACTGAGTTTAAATGTATTTGGCTAAGGGGTATTTAAACTTCCGACTTCAACTGTAAATATGAAACATTCATAAGAACTTAAAATAAAGCAGAACCGAGTTCTCTCAGGAACCTTAAGAACTAAGGAATAACCATTTAAGAACCTTAATTTCTCCAATGTAATACAAGCTAAGAAACCCAAAGAAAACAAAAGTGACATTCAGTTGCTAGCTACTATATAAGAAATGAAAATCTGGATAGAGCAGAACCCTAGTCTACACTTATTTTCTCTGATCTGCAATTATTCTGTTGTGTACATAGAACTTCACCGCTCTCCAGTCCCTGTTTACTAGTGCTTGGGGAGAAGCAGCAATGCATTTCTCACAGTCTTGTTTTCCAGGCGTTTTTCCCATTCTGATAAAATTCATCAAGGAATCTTCAACTGCATCCACCTCTATTGTCGACCAATACCTTTTTGTTCCTTTGGCACCTTTGGAAAGAGATTGCATTATACATGACTACATTATGCCACACATTTTTTTTTTTTTTATTAAAAGGTTGACTACAATGAACTTGAACCTCTCTTTCTATTAACTCTACAAGGTTGCAGCTATATATTCAGAGTGTGATGAAGTTAAGCTAACAATCCTAACTAAATAACTACATAGATAAGCGTGTGAGAGAAGAATGTGCAATGCTGACATCAAGGCAGACTCAATCTGTATGGAATCTAAGCCCAACAATCTGTTTGCAATGTAAACCTTCTAATAAAAGCAATACGTATTCAATCAAGTTCCCTACCTCCAAGAAAATCAATCTAAAGTGTGGTAATCCTTCTGTGTTATCATCTATCCTGACACACTAATTCCAGATCTAATGTCTTGACTTGTGTACAATCCAAACTCAACCGTTCTGTGCTGGCATGGTTGGAAATACACTAACTGATGAAGACAGAATTGATCTGGACCAGCACAGTACAGCCATAAGTTGACACTACAGAGTGAAAATGCACTGAATGAAGGTAGCAGGAAACATGCTTACCGTGTGAGCCTCTCTTTTGTCCCAGCTTTCCCTTGGTCATTGGCTGTTTGGCCCGAATTGCTGACATCTCTCCTGGAAAATATCAGTGGAAAACATGTCATTTTCCAACAGTACATTGTAATTAAGAATAGGTCCATGTGTATATAAGGTATAGGCATACCTGTCAGATTTCCTTCATAGGATTTTTCAGACGACTCCTCTCTCTCAGAGTCACTCTCTGATGCGCAATCAGTGGCTGCAGCATCCATTTCTTCAGACATAACAGTTTGTAAAAGACAGCCAAAAGAAGAATGGTAAATTGAGGCAAGTTAAATCAGTGCATAACAAATAAGAGTCAGCATTTTTTGCCAGAGTGAAAATGCACTGAATGAAGGCAGCAGGAAACATGCTTACCGTGTGGGCCTCTCTTTTGTCCCAGCTTTTCCTTGGTCATTGGCCTTTTGGCCTGAATTGCTGACATCTCTCCTGGAAAATATCAGTGGAAAACATGTCATTTTCCAACAGTACATTGTAATTAAGAATAGGTCCATGTGTATATAAGGTATAGGCATACCTGTCAGATTTCCTTCATAGGATTTTTTCAGACGACTCCTCTCTCTCAGAGTCACTCTCTGATGCACAATCAGTGGCTGCAGCATCCATTTCTTCAGACATAACAGTTTGTAAAAGACAGCCAAAGGAAGAATGGTAAATTGAGGCAAGCTAAATCTGCGCAAAACAAATCAAAGTGTAAACATTTTGCCATTAAACTAAACACTGGGGGTAAACTTACCACTGGGACTGATGGTTATTTGATCCAGAGTTTTCCCCTTGAACTCTGCCAATCTGCCCTGTTCACACGCCATCAGTATTTTACTTATTTTTGCCAACTGAAGCGTTCCCTCTGGAAGACGGTAGAACTTTCGATGAATCCGAATGTCGTGACCCAAGAAGTCAGCAAACTGGTCCTGTTCTGTATCATTGAGATTTAACACTCTGGAGAGGGTGGCAACCTGTTTTCGTAGTTTAGTTGATGACAATGCTTCAGGTAACTTGGCACCACATTGTTTGGCATAGACGCGGATGCAGTCATTCCCTCGAAAATGTGTATCATATCCTGGCCTGGCAAATAAGTAGATATTACCTTCGCTCACTCCACATGAGCACCGCTCTTTGATAAGCAGCTCTAAAGATTCCACCATCACTGGAGTGAGGATTACAGGCACCTTCCTGCCACGCTTCCCACAGGTTTCGATGCTCAAAATGCGCACAGAGCAGTCTCTCAACCTCTGTTAGCGCCACTGCAACATCTTTGTTAAGTGGGGATTTGTCCCTGGAGTGAAATGTTGCCACAGACATCTTTGACACCTCTCCCTCTCTTTTCCTGTTGAAGATAATAATCTGAGCCAGTATCACTTTTGCTAGATTGCACCATTTTCTTGAGGTTTTCTCATCGCACAGTTGGTTGTAGTATTGTTTCTGCTTTTCATCTAAGTACATGTGCATTTTTTTTACATCATCTGCTAATGGAATAAGCTGCGGTGCGTTCCATTTCCTCTGTTCAAGTGTACGATATGCAGCAGAAGAGATCATTTCATTCCAGCGAAGACGGTAGATGCCTTGGAAGTCTCGGACTAGCTTCAACTTTTCTTCATTCTGGGTAATAAGAGCTTCACCCTCCATGACGTCTGCAATTTTCTGGATGCTTTGCCCAAGCTTTGTGGCCAAGGTTGCTTTTTCAAATTTGTTTGTCTTTTCATCAAAGCCAGTCACTTCTTTGACAGCTTTTATGATGTGGTGGAAGTGTTGTGGGTTGATATAATCCTTCATCTTTTTCAGTGGTGTCACCTTTCTACCTTTAATCACGAGTCTCCCTAGTTCTCGCAAAGTTTGACGAATGTGCTGGTGTTGTGAGGGGTTCTCCCCTTTCTTGTTGTACATTTTTTCACCCAATGCCAAGATGTATCTGTCTTCTTTTACTGCATGGGCTACATCATCTTGAGCCATGTTACTCACAAGTTTCCAGACCTTCTCGCTGACTCCTTTAGCAACCGGTTGAGCACTAGCACAGAGTGCCTGGATTCTGGTTTTGCCAGGCATCTCCTTACGAACATTTTGTGCTAGTGTGCACCTTGCCACATGCCTCCACATAGATTTGCGTTTAAAGAGCCCATGGCAGGCAAAACAATGCTGATAGTCCTGGTGATTGCTCTTGTCATCACTTGTTTGCTTACATGGTACCAAAACCCCCTTTCCTTCTTTAAGTGCCTGAATGTTGTGTGCCCGATTCCCCTTCTTGCGAAGGAGATTCAGCTGAAGTCTCCTAGCTTTTGACTTCTTTGCAAACTGAAGTGCAGTAGCTACTTCCATTTCATCCCCATGTTTATGTTCTAAATGACGGGCGATTTTGGATTGCGGTTGCTCACAAAACAGACAGAAGTGCTTTTTTTGGTGGTACTTTTGGATCCATCTACTTCTGAGACATTCATTACAAGCAATGATTCACTGCTAGTGTTCGACTTTGGGGAACTAGTACATCTCTTATAAGTATTTTCGTATCGCTTCATTCTCTTGAGTTCTGATTCTCCATTTGAGCTGTTTTCTTCTGAGGAACTTCTGCATCTCTTGATAGTCTTCTTGTATTGCTTCTTTCTCTTGACACCCGCTAATTTATCTGAACTGTCTCCCTCTGAGACTAGATCATCGTGTTTACTGCTGTCCACCCTTGTCTTTGGTTCTGAAAATTCATCGGAATCGCTCTTCCTCTGATGACCTTGGGACATAATCATCTTCACTGTTGTCAATGCTGGTTATTGAGTCATCAGTCTTGTATCCAAGCATAGCTTTGGTCAACTGTATTGAAGAAAAAAAGTATATTGGATAACTAGACAGATAACACAGAAAGTATTTGGACACCGGCACATTTTGATTAGTTATGGCTCTGTGCTCCTCTAATTTAGATTTTGTTATAATACAATGAATATAGGATGAAAGTGCAGACTTGCCCATCTTTGATTTACAAAGCTGATTCACAAGAACTTACAGTATGTGCTGGTGTTGAATGACACTTTAACTTACGAATATGCTGTCTGTTCTGATCAATGGCGGTGCATCATCCAACACATGGACTTTCGACCCAGCGGTACTGGCAGCCTCAGAGGTACTGGCAACCTCAGTGTCTGACATCTAAGGATACAATAAAATGATATTAGTCATGTGCAAATTAGGCAATAGGATATTATAACGATTCAACCATCCCCAGTATCCTCACTCTAAACAATTGACAAACCTGAGCTTCTGGATTTATAATTTCCTTTTCAAATCTGGCCTCACAAGTTGAATGATGATTCTTCAGAGTTTCCATGCGTCTTCTTAGCCTCTGCAGTGCCTTTGTAAAGGAAGACAAGTTACAAAAAGAATAGTTGAGACTTAATAGAATGACATGATTGCTCTGCACACAACATCGGGGATGGGCTGGGGGACACCACTGACTGATATCATTGACTAATAGAGGTCCAACAAACATCTGTTACAATTTCCTTTTTTAAGACTACTTTCAAGGTAAAAAAGCAAGCATAAGCATAACATAAGCAGATTATGCAAGTTCCTGGATACAACTGAAACTGAATCTGCTTTTATGGATAGACTAAAAGAGAATCAGTTTGAGTGGTTTGGCTAAAGCAAGGCAAGCATACTCTAAATACTAGGCGAAGCAGAAAAACTAGGCTAAGCCTTAAAACATACCGCATTGGTTGCTTTGTATGTTCCTGGACTCTTATCTTCCATTTTGTTTTCGATCTTTAAAAATGAGTGTATGGAATAAAGGAGATATGTGAATATGTGAATGTCCATGCTTTTCAATAACAAAATCTGGTCACTTATTTCTTATTTTCTTTCACATATTTCTTATTTTCATCCAAATTATTCCAACGGAAAAAATGGTCCTTGGGTAAGGGCTATAAAAACAGGTGCAACTTAAATATATTAATTTAATGAGGGGATTTAATTAAATATTTTAGCACACATGCAGGCTTATAGCTTGACAAAACAGATGAAAAGGAACTGGCTTTTCTAGCTAGCTTGTAAACCAATTCAAGTTACACTAGCAATTTTATTTTCCAATGCATGTAACATTGGGTTAACCACAATGTATTGATGTATTCTGAATCAAAGACATGTTTACCAATTATGCTAAACTTATTAGCTAGCTTGCCACCATAGCTAGCATCATACAAAAAAAAAGAAGCTAGCATCGTTAGCATCGCTAGCACGCTAACCGTTAGCTAGCACGCTAACCCTTAGCAAGCAGTAAATAAGTATAAGGTAGAAACATGCAAAGTAACAATTGCATATGTATGAATTGTTTGGATAAGCCTACCAATTTCAATCTGTCATGACGCAGTATATCTGACACAACATTGTCAATGCATGTTGGATTCCACCGAAAGACATATGTGAGCTAACATTAACTAATTAATAATAAAGACAACGGGAACATGCATTGCTTGCCAATACACCAAATACAAATTCAATTTTAGCTAAACTATTGGTTAGCAGTTTAGTTAATAGCTTACCTTCTTGCATGAATTCAAACATCTGCAACCATCCTCCTCTTCCTTAAAAATGTGCTGCACAGCTACTTTAGAGGTGATCATGCTCATGCAGAGACAGGCTTGCCAGATCAATTACGAATTTCAAGGAAGTCAACGCAAAACCAGCCTTCAAAGCCTGAAAACTAGCACAATTTCAGCAGATTACAGGGAAATTAATAGATTTTTTTAAATGCCATGTTGGTAGTTGCAATATAGAAGTAGTATAAAAACTTGCACCCAGCGACCAAAACTTTTCACCTGCGGCAAAGTTTCCAAAGTACCTCAATAAACAACAAAAAAAGCATACATGGCAACCCTGGGCAGAGATGTGTTGACCTGTGAAACTTTTGGTAGTTTGGTACTTTTGTGCACTCTGCAGAAGTCAGATATTTGTGGCTAATGTTAACATTCTGTGGAGGTCACCTGATCCTAGATCTGTGAAATGGTTGACAACAACACAGTTTATGTTTGTGTTAGAGAGCACATAACAGGCCTGTCTGAACTTAATTTAGTCATTTGAAATCACATATTTTAATGTTAAGCTTTGATTTGTAACACTAAATGTTTTGTCAGTGCATAGTAGTCTGCAAGACAGTCTGTGGAACATTTTCATACTAGTGGTACATTTGAGTGAGAATTTGAGCTAGCAGTTGGAAATTTGATACATTGTATGACACACCCTACACTACAGCCAATCAATGATCAGCCTCCCATCCCCTTCTCTGCTCCCTTCCCCCACTCTGCTCCACTCCACCAAGTCATACATTAAAGCCAAATAGAAGTTTTAATGAAGAAACCGCTATAGACTATACAGAAGTCAGATATTAGTGGCTGCTAACATTCTGTGGAGATCAACTGCTCCTATATCTGTGAAAAGGTCTACAGCAACAACACAGTTTATGTTTATGTTAGAGAGCACATTACAGGCCTGTCTGAACTTAATTTAGTCATTTGAAATCACATATTTTAATGTTAAGCTTTGATTTGTAACACTAAATGTTTTGTCAGTGCATAGTAGTCTGCAAGACAGTCTGTGGAAGATTTTCATATTAGTGGTACATTTGAGTGAGAATTTGAGCTAGCAGTTGGAATTTTGATACATTGTATGACACACTCTACACTACAGCCAATCAATGATCAGCCTCCCATCCCCCTCTCTGCTCCACTCCACCAAGTCAAACATATAAGCCAACTACAGTGGGGAGAACAAGTATCTGATACACTGCCAATTTTGCAGGTTTTTCTACTTACAAAGCATGTAGAGGTCTGTAATTTTTTATCATAGGTACACTTCAACTGTGAGAGACAGAATCTAAAACAAAAATCCAGAAAATCACATTGTATGATTTTTAAGTAATTAATTTGCATTTTATTGCATGACATAAGTATTTGATACATCAGAAAAGCATAACTTAATATTTGGTACAGAAACCTTTGTTTGCAATTACAGAGATCATATGTTTCCTGTAGGTCTTGACCAGGTTTGCACACACTGCAGCAGGGATTTTGGCCCACTCCTCCATACAGACCTTCTCCAGATCCTTCAGGTTTCGGGGGCTGTCGCTGGGCAATACAGACTTTCAGCTCCCCTCCAAAGATCCAAAGATTTTCTATTGGGTTCAGGTCTGGAGACTGGCTAGGCCACTCCAGGACCTTGAGAGGCTTTTTAAGGAGCCACTCCTTAGTTGCCCTGGCTGTGTGTTTCTGGTCGTTGTCATGCTGGAAGACCCAGCCACGACCCATCTTCAATGCTCTTACTGAGGGAAGGAGGTTGTTGGCCAAGATCTTGCGATACATGGCCCCATCCATCCTCCCCCTCAATACGGTGCAGTCGTCCTGTCCCCTTTGCAGAAAAGCATCCTGGACATGCGCTGGCTTGAGCAGGGGGACCTTGCGTGCGCTGCAGGATTTTAATCCATGATGGCGTAGTGTGTTACTAATGGTTTTCTTTGAGACTGTGGTCCCAGCTCTCTTCAGGTCATTGACCAGGTCCTGCCGTGTAGTTCTGAGCTGATCCCTCACCCTCCTCATGATCATTGATGCCCCACGAGGTGAGATCTTGCATGGAGCCCCAGACCGAGGGTGATTGACCGTCATCTTGAACTTCTTCCATTTTCTAATAATTGCGCCAACAGTTGTTGCCTTCTCACCAAGCTGCTTGCCTATTGTCCTGTAGCCCATCCCAGCCTTGTGCAAGTCTACAATTTTATCCCTGATGTCCTTACACAGCTCTCTGGTCTTGGCCATTGTGGAGAGGTTGGAGTCTGTTTGATTGAGTGTGTGGATAGGTGTCTTTTTTTACAGGTAACGAGTTCAAACAGGTGCAGTTAATACAGGTAATGAGTGGAGAACAGGAGGGCTTCTTAAAGAAAACTAACAGGTCTGTGAGAGCCGGAATTCTTCCTGGCTGGTAGGTGATCAAATACTTATGTCATGCAATAAAATGCTAATTCATTATTTAAAAATCATACTTTGTGATTTTCTTGATTTTTGTTTTAGATTCCGTCTCTCACAGTTGAAGGGTACCTATGATAAAAATTACAGACCTCTACATGCTTTGTAAGTAGGAAAACCTGCAAAATCGGCAGTGTATCAAATACTTGTTCTCCCCACTGTATAAGTCTTAATGAAGAAACCGCTTATAGACTATACTGAAGTCAGATATTTGTGACTAATGTTAACACGATATGGAGTTCCTTGGTGTCCACATCACCAACGAACTATCATGGTCCAAACAAACCAAGACAGTCGTGAAGAGGGCACGACAAAGCCTATTCCCCCTCAGGAGACTGAAAAGATTTGGCATGGGTCCTCAGATCCTCAAAAAATTCTACAGCTGCACCATCGAGAGCATCCTGACTGGTTGCATCACCGCCTGGTATGGCAACTGCTTGGCCTCCGACCGCAAGGCACTACAGAGGGTAGTGCGTACGGCCCAGTACATCACTGGGGCCAAGCTTCCTGCCATCCAGGACCTCTATACTTTTTTTTTTTTTTTTTTTTTCACCTTTATTTAACCAGGTAAGCCAGTTGAGAACAGGTTCTCATTTACAACTGCGACCTGGCCAAGATAAAGCAAAGTAGTGCAATAAAAACAACACAGAGTTACATATGGGGTAAAAAAACATAAAGTCAGAAATACAACAGAAAATATATATACAGTGTGTGCAAATGTAGCAAGTTATGGAGGTAAGGCAATAAATAGGCTATAGTGCAGAATAATTACAATAGTATTAACACTGGAATGCTAGATGTGCAAGAGATTATGTGCAAATACAGATACTGGGGTGCAAAAGAGCAAAATAAATAACAATATAGGGATGAGGTAGTTGGGTGGGCTAATTTCAGATGGGCTGTGTACAGGTGCAGTGATCGGTAAGGTGCTCTGACAACTGATGCTTAAAGTTATTGAGGGAGATAAGAGTCTCCAGCTTCAGAGATTTTTGCAATTCGTTCCAGTCATTGGCAGCAGAGAACTGGAAGGAATGGCGCCAAAGGAGGTGTTGGCTTTGGGAATGACCAGTGAGATATACCTGCTGGAGCGCAGACTACGGGTGGGTGCTGCTATGGTGACCAATGAGCTAAGATAAGGCGGGGATTTGCCTAGCAGTGATTTATAGATGGCCTGGAGCCAGTGGGTTTGACGACGGACATGTAGTGAGGACCAGCCAACAAGAGCGTACAGGTCACAGTGGTGGGTAGTGTATGGGGCTTTGGAGACAAAACGGATGGCACTGTGATAGACTACATCCAATTTGCTGAGTAGAGTGTTGGAGGCTATTTTGTAAATGACATCGCCAAGTCAAGGATCGGTAGGATAGTCAGTTTTACGAGGGCATGTTTGGCAGCATGAGTGAAGGAGGCTTTGTTGCGAAATAGGAAGCCGATTCTAGATTTAACTTTGGATTGGAGATTCTTTATGTGAGTCTGGAAGTTGAGTTTACAGTCTAACCAGACACCTAGATATTTGTAGTTGTCCACATACTCTAGGTCCGACCCGGCCGAGAGTGGTGATTCTAGTCGGGTGGGCGGGTGCTAGCAGCGTTCGATTGAAAAGCATGCATTTAGTTTTACTAGTGTTTAAGAGCAGTTGAAGGCTACTGAAGGATTGTTGTATGGCATTGAAGCTCGTTTGGAGGTTTGTTAACACAGTGTCCAATGAAGGGCCAGATGTATACAAAATGGTGTCGTCTGCGTAGAGGTGGATCTGAGAGTCACCAGCAGCAAGAGCGACATCATTGATATACACGGAGAAAAGTGTCGGCCCAAGAATTGAACCCTGTGGCACCCCCATAGAGACTGCCATAGGTCCAGACAACAGGCCCTCCGATTTGACACACTGAACTCTATCTGAGAAGTAGTTGGTGAACCAGGCGAGGCAGTCATTTGAGAAACCAAGGCTATTTAGTCTGCCAATAAGAATGCGGTGTTTGACAGAGTCGAAAGCCTTGGCCAGGTCGATGAAGACGGCTGCACAGTACTGTCTATTATCGATCGCGGTTATAATATCGTTTAGGACCTTGAGCGTGGCTGAGGTGCACCCATGACCAGCTCGGAAACCGGATTGCATAGTGGAGAAGGAACGGTGGGATTCGAAATGGTCGGTGATCTGTTTGTGAAACCAAGGCTATTTACCAGGCGGTGTCAGAGGAAGGCCCTCAAAATTGTCAAACACTCCAGCCACCCTAGTCATAGACTGTTCTCCCTGCTACCGCACAGCAAGCGGTACCGAGTGCCAAGTCTAGGTCCAAAAGACTTCTCAACAGCTTTTACCCCCAAGCCATAAGACTCCTGAACAGCTAATCATGGCTACCCGGACTATTTGCACTGCCCCCCCACCCCATCCTTTTTACGCTGCTGCTACTCTGTTAATTATTTATGCATAGTCACTTTAACTATACCCACATGTACATATTACTTCAACTATCTCAACTAGCCGGTGCCTCCGCACATTGACTCTGCACCGGTACCCCCCTGTATATATAGCCTCCCTACTGTTATTTTATTTTACCTCTGCTCTTTTTTCTCTACACTTTTTTAGTTGTTGTTTTATTTTTACTTTTTGTTAAAATAAATGCACTGTTGGTTAAGGGCTGTAAGTAAGCATTTCACTGTAATGTCTGCACCTGTTGTATTCGGCGCATGTGACCAATACAATTTGATTTGATTTGATTTGAACTGATCCTAGAGCTGTGACTTACAGACTTTATAAGTGCCTAAGACCAACACTAATATATATATTGCGGTTGGCTAAAGACTCAAGTATGATGGTGGGGTGGCCAAGCCCATCTTGTTTATGAACTTTATGGGGCCTAAGCCCATTCTTAATACACTGCTCAACAAAATAAAGGGAACACTTAAACAACACAATGTAACTCCAAGTCAATCACACTTCTGTGAAATCAAACTGTCCACTTAGGATGCAACACTGATTGACAATACATTTCACATGCTGTTGTGCAAATGGTATAGACAACAGGTGGAAATTATAGGCAATTAGCAAGACACCCCCAATAAAGGACTGGTTTTGCAGGTGGTGACCACAGACCACTTCTCAGTTCCTATGCTTCCTGGCTGATGTTTTGGTCACGTTTGAATGCTGACGGTGCTTTCACTCTAGTGGTAGCATGAGATGGAGTCTACAACCCACACAAGTGGCTCAGGTAGTGCAGCTCATCCAGGATGGCACATCAATGCGAGCTGTGGCAAGAAGGTTTGCTGTGTCTGTCAGCGTAGTGTCCAGAGCATGGAGGCGCTACCAGGAGACAGGCCAGTACATCAGGAGACGTGGAGGAGGCCATAGGAGGGCAACAACCCAGCAGCAGGACCGCTACCTCCGCCTTTGTGCAAGGAGGAGCAGGAGGAGCAGGAGGAGCACTGCCAGAGCCCTGCAAAATGACCTCCAGCAGGCCACAAATGTGCATGTGTCTGCTCAAACGGTCAGAAACAGACTCCATGAGGGTGGTATGAGGGCCCGACGTCCACAGGTGGGGGGTTGTGCTTACAGCCCAACACCGTGCAGGACGTTTGGCATTTGCCAGAGAACACCAAGATTGGCAAATTCGCCACTGGCGCCCTGTGCTCTTCACAGATGTAAGCAGGTTCACACTGAGCACATGTGACAGATGTGACAGAGTCTGGAGACGCCGTGGAGAACGTTCTGCTGCCTGCAACATCCTCCATGATGACCGGTTTGGCGGTGGGTCAGTCATGGTGTGGGGTGGCATTTATTTGGGGGCCGCACAGCCCTCCATGTGCTCGCCAGAGGTAGCCTGACTGCCATTAGGTACCGAGATGAGATCCTCAGACCCCTTGTGAGACCATATGCTGGTGCGGTTGGCCCTGGGTTCCTCCTAATGCAAGACAATGCTAAACCTCATGTGGCTGGAGTGTGTCAGCAGTTCCTGCAAGAGGAAGGCATTGATGCTATGGACTGGCCCGCCCGCTCCCCATACCTGAATCCAATTGACCACATCTGGGACATCATGTCTCGCTCCATCCACCAACGCCACGTTGCACCACAGACTGTCCAGGAGTTGGCGGATGCTTTAGTCCAGGTCTGGGAGGAGATCCCTCAGGAGACCATCCGTCACCTCATCAGGAGCATGCCCAGGCGTTGTAGGGAGGTCATACAGGCACGTGGAGGCCACACACACTACTGAGCCTCATTTTGACTTGTTTTAAGGACATTACATCAAAGTTGGATCAGCCTGTAGTGTGGTTTTCCACTTTAATTTTGAGTGTGATTCCAAATCTAGACCTCCATGGGTTGATACATTTGATTTCCATTGATAATTTTTGTGTTATTTAGTTGTCAGTACATTCAACTATGTATTTAATAAGATTATTTCATTCATTCAGATCTAGGATGTGTTATTTTAGTGTTCCCTTTATTTTTTTGAGCAGTGTATATAGATGCTGCTATTGGCTCAATACTCAAGTATGATGTCAGGAGTGCAATTAAGTTGTGTTCAGGGGCAAGCCTTCTTATATCCATGGTCCGATTAGCTCGAGACTCACATATGCATCTCCCTCATCGTCATAGAACAACCTGTCATTTAAATCGATTTTTATTTGGATTGCATGGAATGGACATACACTAAATTGTCCAAATTGGTAAAGTGAAAAAAATAAAACATTTGGAAAAGTGGTGCGTGCATATATTTTCACCCCCTTTGCTATGAAGCCCCTAAATAAGATCTGGTGCAACCAATTACCTTCAGAAGTCACATAATTAGTTAAATAAAGTCACCCTGTGTGCAATCTAAGTGTCACATGATCTGTCACATGATCTCAGTATATATAAACCTGTTCTGAAAGGCCCCAGAGTCTGCAACACCACTAAGCAAGTGGCACCACCATGCAAGACCAAGGAGCTCTCCAAACAGGTCAGAGACAAAGTTGTGGAGAAGTACAGATCAGGGTTGGGTTATACAAAAATATCTCAAACTTTGAACATCCCACGGAGCACCATTAAATCCATTTTTTTTTTATTGAAAGAACCTGGCACCACAACAAACCTGACAAGCCAAAACTCACGGACCAGGCAAGGAGGGCATTAATCAGAGAGGCAACGAAGAGACCAAATATAACCCTGAAGGAGCTGCAAAGCTCCACAGCGGAGATTGGAGTATCTGTCCATAGGACCACTTTAAGCCGTACACTCCACAGAGCTGGGCTTTACGGAAGACTGGCCAGAAAAAAAAGCCATTGCTTAAAGAAAAAAATAAGCAAACACGTTTGGTGTTCGCCAAAAGGCATGTGGGAGACTCCCAAACAAATGGAAGAAGGTACTCTGGTCAGATGAGACTAAAATTGAGCTTTTTGGCCATCAAGGAAAACGCTATGTCTGATGCAAACCCAACACCTCTCATCACCCCCGAGAACACCATCCCCACAGTTAAGCATGGTGGTGGCAGCATCATGCTGTGGGGATGTTTTTCATCGGTAGGGCCTGGGAAACTGGTCAGAATTGAAGGCATGATGGATGGCGCTAAATACAGGGACATTTTTGAGGGAAACCTGTTTCAGTCTTCCAGAAATTTGAGACTAGGACGGAGGTTCACCTTCCAATAGGACAATGACCCTAAGCATACTGCTAAAGGAACACTTGAGTGGTTTAAGGGGAAACATTTAAATGTCTTGGAATGGCCTAGTCAAAGTCCAGACCTCAATCCAATTGAGAATCTGTGGTATGACTGAAAGATTGCTGTACACCATCCAACTTGAAGGAGCTGGAGCAGTTTTGCCTTGAAGAATGTGCAAAAATCCCAGTGGCTAGATGTGCCAAGCTTATAGAGACATACCCCAAGAGACTTGCAGCTGTAATTGCTGCAAAAGGTGGTTCACACAAAAAATATTCTGCATCTTCAAAGTGGTAGGCATGTTGTGTAAATCAAATAATACAAACCCCCCAAAAATCCATATTAATTCCAGGTTGTAAGGCAACAAAATAGGAAAAATGCCAAGGGGGGGTGAATACTTTCGCAAGCCACTGTACTTAGCTTGAACCTCAGAAAAACCAGGTTTTCTAATGTGTACCGGTTCATGAGGGTTGCCTAATCACATATATGAAATTATGGAAAGATGTGACATTTTTAACCCTTCGTAACAGCCCCTATGACCCCAATTGAAGGCACTTCCTGTTATTACAGGAAGCTGAAAGTAAACATATATCCTCCTTGGGACACGCTTTTACAGAATCCTGAGTTTCAAGTCTTTACGTTAAGAACTGACTGATATACAAAGGGTTGAATGCAGTGTTTTTCAATAACTGCAGGGAGTGAAATCAAAACCACATTTAGGGTCAATTTAACCACTTCCGGTTGCTCCAGGAAGCTTAAAATCAACACAGGTAATCCTTGTAGTGGCCTGATGGGTTGTCATTGAAGACAGTTTGATATGCCAATCACAATCCACATTGGCATCAGGTTGAAGTTAGGGCAACAGGCAATGTATTCCTATGGGGAGAGAGGTCAAGGTCAACTGTTAGAAGAATTACACCCTGTTTTCACTGTAAAGGGTTAATTCCACATGGTCAAGGGTAGGCTTGCACAGATCGGGAGGACCATAGGAACGTTCCTGTGGTTGAATTCTGTTTCTAGCTTCAACGGTTCTGCCGCTGTCACCCAAAAGCACCTTAAATTTAGGTCAGGCTTCATTTTGGGCCTTGTCCTAGGACCTCTCTGGATGTCAATATCTTGCCCCGACAATGTCAGAGAAAGATGCTCTTTGAATAAGTTGCTCTTTAGATGGCCCCCAACCATAATCTGGAAATATATTCAATTCAGAATACCATAAAGGGGTGAGGTGGCATCTTAGAATACACATGGACACGTACCACTACCTAGATTGAATTTGTAAGGGTTCCCAAAAGGGCAAAAAAACCCAGAGAAAAACCAGGTTTTCTAATGTGTACCGGTTCATGAGGGTTGCCTAATCACATATATGAAATTATGGAAAGATGTGACATTTTTAACCCTTCGTAACAGCCCCTATGACCCCAATTGAAGGCACTTCCTGTTATTACAGGAAGCTGAAAGTAAACATATATCCTCCTTGGGACACGCTTTTACAGAATCCTGAGTTTCAAGTCTTTACGTTAAGAACTGACTGATATACAAAGGGTTGAATGCAGTGTTTTTCAATAACTGCAGGGAGTGAAATCAAAACCACGTTTAGGGTCAATTTAACCACTTCCGGTTGCTCCAGGAAGCTTAAAATCAACACAGGTAATCCTTGTAGTGGCCTGATGGGTTGTCATTGAAGACAGTTTGATATGCCAATCACAATCCACATTGGCATCAGGTTGAAGTTAGGGCAACAGGCAATGTATTCCTATGGGGAGAGAGGTCAAGGTCAACTGTTAGAAGAATTACACCCTGTTTTCACTGTAAATGGTTAATTCCACATGGTCAAGGGTAGGCTTGCACAGATCGGGAGGACCATAGGAACGTTCCTGTGGTTGAATTCTGTTTCTAGCTTCAACGGTTCTGCCGCTGTCACCCAAAAGCACCTTAAATTTAGGTCAGGCTTCATTTTGGGCCTTGTCCTAGGACCTCTCTGGATGTCAATATCTTGCCCCGACAATGTCAGAGAAAGATGCTCTTTGAATAAGTTGCTCTTTAGATGGCCCCCAACCATAATCTGGAAATATATTCAATTCAGAATACCATAAAGGGGTGAGGTGGCATCTTAGAATACACATGGACACGTACCACTACCTAGATTGAATTTGTAAGGGTTCCCAAAAGGGCAAAAAAAACAGAGAAAACCAGGTTTTCTAATGTGTACCGGTTCATGAGGGTTGCCTAATCACATATATGAAATTATGGAAAGATGTGACATTTTTAACCCTTCGTAACAGCCCCTATGACCCCAATTGAAGGCACTTCCTGTTATTACAGGAAGCTGAAAGTAAACATATATCCTCCTTGGGACACGCTTTTACAGAATCCTGAGTTTCAAGTCTTTACGTTAAGAACTGACTGATATACAAAGGGTTGAATGCAGTGTTTTTCAATAACTGCAGGGAGTGAAATCAAAACCACGTTTAGGGTCAATTTAACCACTTCCGGTTGCTCCAGGAAGCTTAAAATCAACACAGGTAATCCTTGTAGTGGCCTGATGGGTTGTCATTGAAGACAGTTTGATATGCCAATCACAACCCACATTGGCATCAGGTTGAAGTTAGGGCAACAGGCAATGTATTCCTATGGGGAGAGAGGTCAAGGTCAACTGTTAGAAGAATTACACCCTGTTTTCACTGTAAAGGGTTAATTCCACATGGTCAAGGGTAGGCTTGCACAGATCGGGAGGACCATAGGAACGTTCCTGTGGTTGAATTCTGTTTCTAGCTTCAACGGTTCTGCCGCTGTCACCCAAAAGCACCTTAAATTTAGGTCAGGCTTCATTTTGGGCCTTGTCCTAGGACCTCTCTGGATGTCAATATCTTGCCCCCGACAATGTCAGAGAAAGATGCTCTTTGAATAAGTTGCTCTTTAGATGGCCCCCAACCATAATCTGGAAATATATTCAATTCAGAATACCATAAAGGGGTGAGGTGGCATCCTAGACTACAGTCGTGGTCAAACGCTTTGTGAATGACAAGTATTGGTCTTCACAAAGTTTGCTGCTTCAGTGTTTTTAGATATTTTTGTAAGATGTTACTATTGTATACTGAAGTATAATTACAAGCATTCCATAAGTGTCAAAGGCTTTTATTGACAATTACATTTAGTTTATGCAAAGAGTCAATATAACCTCTGCAATCCGCCCTGGCATGCTGTCAATTAACTTCTGGGCCACATCCTGACTGATGGCAGTCCATTCTTGCATAATCAATGCTTGGAGTTTTCAGAATTTGTGTGTTTTTGTTTGTCCACCCGCCTCTTGAGGATTGACCACAAGTTCTCAATGGGATTAAGGTCTGGGGAGTTTCCTGGCCATGGACCCAAAATGTTGATGTTTTGTTCCCAGAGCCACTTAGTTATCACTTTTGCCTTATGGCAAGGTGCTCCATCATGCTGGAAAAGGCATTGTTCATCACCAAACTGTTGTTGGATGGTTGGGAGAAGTTGCTCTCGGAGGATGTGTTGGTACCATTCTTTATTCATGGCTGTGTTCTTAGGCAAAATTGTGAGTGAGCCCACTCCCTTGGCTGAGAAGCAACCCCACACATGAATGGTCTCAGGAAGCTTTACTGTTGGCATGACACAGGACTGATGGTAGCGCTCACCTTGTCTTCTCTGGACAAGCTTTTTTCCGGATGCCCCAAACAATCGGAAATGACCCCAGTCCTCAGCAGTCCAATCCCTGTACCTTTTGCAGAATATCAGTCTGTCCCTGATGTTTTTCCAGGAGAGAAGTGGCTTCCTCGCTGCCCTTCTCGACACCAGGCCACCCTCCAAAAGTCTTCGCCTCACTGTGCATGCAGATGCACTTACACCTGCCTGCTGCCATTCCTGAGCAAGCTCTGCACTGGTGGTGCCCCGATCCCGCAGCTGAATCAACTTTAGGAGACGGTCAGGCGCTTGCTGGACTTTCTTGGGCGCCCTGAAGCCTTCTTCACAACAATTGAATCAAATCAAATCACATTTTATTTGCCACATGCCTTTTGGACCTAGACTTGGCGCTCCGGTACCGCTTGCCGTGCGGTAGCAGAGAGAACAGTTTATGACTAGGGTGGCTTGAGTCTTTGACCATTTCTAGGGCCTTCCTCTGACACCACCTGGTATAGAGGTCCTGGATGGCAGGAAGCTTGACCCCAGTGATGTACTGGGCCGTAAGCACTACCGTCTGTAGTGCCTTGCGGTCGGAGGCCGAGCAGTTGCCATACCAGGCGGGGATGCAACCAGTCAGGATGCTCTCGATGGTGCAGCTGTATAACTTTTTGAGGATCTGAGGACCCATGCCAAATATTTTCAGTCTCCTGAGGGGGAATAGGTTTTGTCGTGCCCTCTTCATGACTGTCTTGGTGTGTTTGGACCATGATAGTTAGTTGGTGATGTGGACACCGAGGAACTTGAAGCTCTCAACCTGTTCCACTACAGCCCCGTCGATGAGAATGGGGGCGTGCTCAGTCCTTTTTTTTTCCTGTAGTCCACAATCATCTCCTTTGTCTTCTTCACAACAATTGAATCTCTCTCCTTGAAGTTCTTGATGATCCGATAAATGGTTGATTTAGGTGCAATCTTACTAGCAGCAATGTCCTTGCCTGTGAAGCCCTTTTTGTGCAAAGCAATGATGACGGCACGCGTTTCCTTGCAGGTAACCATGGTTAACAGAGGAAGAACAATGATTTCAAGCACCACCCTCCTTTTAAAGCTTCCAGTCTGTTATTCTAACTCAATCAGCATGACAGAGTGATCTCCAGCCTTGTCCTCGTCAACACTCTCACCAGTGTTAACGAGAGAATCACTGACATGATGTCAGCTGGTCCTTTTGTGGCAGGGCTGAAATGCAGTGGACATGTTTTTTTTCATGGCAAAGAGGGACTTTGCAATTAATTGCAATTAATCTGATCACTCTTCATAACATTCTGAAGTATATGCAAATTGCCATCATAAAAACTGAGACAGCAGACTTTGTGAAAATTAATATTTGTGTCATTCTCAAAACTTTTGACCACAACTGTACACATGGATACATACCACTACCTAGATTGAATTTGTAAGGGTTCCCAAAAGGGCAAAGAAAACGGAGAAAAACCTGGTTTTCTAATAAGTTTTCACTGTTAAGGGTTAAACCAATCCCAAAAAGCATGAATTATTTAGCACTGGTATTCAGTATAACATGACATGATATTTAGCATTAAACATTAACTGATTACTAGAGTAGGCTGAATTTAATAATACAATTGAGCATATTAAACTGATTAAAAAGGCTGATTTTAGCGACCTTCTTGCTTTGTCAGTTGCAGTCAGTGATTGTCAACATATGGATGTTGACAATCACAACAAATCCCTGAGCCAGCTTCTACAGACCAATCAGAAAAATCAAGATGTTCTCTGCCATCCAATAAGAAAATACTGCAATACTATATGTTCCCTATAGAGGGCGCTTGATGTTCTCGGCCATCCAATGATACAACATTGCAGTACTGTGTGTCCCCCATAGGGGGCCTACAAAAATACCGCCTTATTAGGACCATGCCAGTTTCACTTGATTTTCAAACCAGGCATATTAGCATGCTATTTCCAGGCTATTCCAGTGGTTTGCCTTGTTAGGACCATGCTTTTGGTCCTAACTTGTCCAAAGGTCCTAATACGAAAGGTGTTTATATAAGTTGAGGTCCCAATACAGTCTCAAATACAAGAACACACACACACACACACACACACACACACACACACACACACACACACACACACACACACACACACACACACACACACACACACACATAAACAGTATTGTACAGCTAACCTTGTGGGGACACACAATTCAGTCCCATTCAAAATCCTATTTTCCCTAACCCCTAATGCTAAACCTAACTCTAACCATAATATGTACTCTTACCCTTACCCTAACCTTAACCCAAAAACCTAACCTTAACCCTAACCCTAACCCTAAACCTAGCTCCTAACCCTAACCCTAAAACTAACCCTAGCTCCTAACCCTAACCTTTAACGTAATTCTAACCCTAACACAAATTCTAACCTTAACCGTAAACCCCCTAGAAATAGCATTTGACCTCGTGGGGACTAACAAAATGTCCCCAGTTGGTCAAAACATTTTTTGTTCACTATTCTTGTGGGGACTTCAGGTCCCCACAAGAATAGTTAAACACGTCCACACACACACACACACACACACACACACACACACACACACACACACACACACAAACAAGGTGGTGTGAAACGCGGAAAGGAAGCAAACACTGGACTTGATTTATTTTTCAAGATTTTGTCTTTAATATATTATTGCAAGATTCAACGTTTGGGTACCCATTTGATTTTTGATCATACAAAATTATTCATGTTGGTCTATGCATAATACAAGTAATGACAGTTCATTTTAGGTTTGTTAAGACTTGCTCTCATGTCCTTGCCCCTTCTAAGGGATTGTGTAATAAAGTCTTCCTGCGAACCATTACCCATCTCACCTCTCATCCTCCAATTCACCATCTACCAAGGGTTCAGGTCTGTCTTGGGCTTCAGGCATCCCTAGTACTGTGTAGTGAGATCAGTGCAACATACTATAAACTATAGTAGGGAGGGAGACGTCAAGTGTTGGTGAACAGGCCACATCATTTAATCATGTCCTGGGATAAAGTTAATTCTAACTCTTAACATACAAGGCCCACTTTGTGGCACAAATGTCAGAACATACAATAATAATAATAATAATAATAATAATAATAATAATAATAAGGCAGGGGAAAATGTACCCTTAAAAAACTTGACAGGTCTAGTGCACTACTACTAAATCACACTGCCAGGCTGTGGTGAGGACCTGAAAGCAATAGATGTAAAGAGGTGGGCATTTCAGTGGCAGCAAATTCTGAAATGTTTCTTTACACTGAAATGATAATGATGATGATGATTATACATTATTGTGAAATGACTCTAAAAAAGCCTTGGTTTTAGTCCAACAAGAATGGCTTGTTACAGAAGGCGTCTAGCAGTTATCTAGCTAGTCATTCCTTCCCTGACGACTCAAACTTAATTGTTCCGCTACTCTATGTTCGCTACATACTTCAGTCTGAGACTGACATCGTTTAAGTCGTTTGTGATTATGTCAAAATGAGGGGTGTTGTACGAAACAGTCATCAGCGATTGGATCATCTCTAATCAAAGCCAATGACACATTTTCAAAACGCAGCTTTACCCACGTCTGTTCTGGCTCTGGCCTAACCCATCGCTTTCTGGGACCAATCAGAACGGTTAGAATGTGTTTACGTTCAAAAAAATCGCCTGGGAAGTATTCATTACGGAGAAGAAACTAACGTCTGTGGGAATGGCGTAGCGTTTGGCCGGAGCAAGGAGTTTGGGTAGCCAGGCAAAGTCATTCAGTTCATGCACTAATGTGACTGTTGTTAGAAAGGCACCTATTGAGTCATTGGTCCCAAACACCCTTTCAGGCTAGACGTAATCTCGGAAACCCAGAACTAAAATCACACGTAATTGCGTCAGATGCTCAATTAGGTTATTGGGGGTGATGTATGAGAAAAGATACTTACGAGACTAGCGAAGTCTCCACCCCCCTAAACCGAAACGCTCAGCCCAAGCATGGGCCAAATGTCCCCTCCCCTTCTGAAATTTGAAAGATACGAACACCTGTGAAATCTTGATTTGGCCAAATGATCAGTGATGAAAAAATCTGCACACTGGAACAAATTTCCTCGTTAGTCAACGCATCCCACAGTCTGTTGACAGACTACGATACCATCCTATGTTGCGTGCATCTGTCCACGAGAGATTAGGCTAGAGGTACCCTCTGTGTGGGTGATGGGGGTTCAATATTTGGGTAATACTACCCCCTCCATAGATCTTTAAATTATCCATCTAGCCTTTTATTTTTTCAACTCCTCTGCATAAATACTTCTGATGCATTACCAGAGGGACATGTGTGTGCCTCTGTATCTATATCAATTGGCCTGTCATATCAAACCATATTCTGGCTGGCGATGAAGGAGATTAATATAATTGTTTCAATACTCCATCAACCGAGCTCTGGTTTAACCTTCAATACTCAGTACTGTATTACCCAAATTCCTTTTACCTCAATCTCAGATGAAACCCTAACTAACTGCATTTTTCCCAATTCCATTCTCACAGATATTCAGATCTTTAAAAGTCATACTGTGTACATTTTCGATCATTGTCTTCTTGAATGTCAATTCAGAAAATACATTTAGAGGCCTGGTTCTGACTATGCTGTTGTATCCTACAGTTGAAGGTGGGGGTAATTTTAGAAACTTCACTGGTTGTATAGACTGGTGAAATGAGAATGGAAGACGTTCAACGTTATTGAATACAAATGTCATGTGGATGATCATATGGGCAAAAATAAACAGAACATTTGAAATGAAAAGAACAGTTGTGGTTTTAATAGTTCTCAGGTAACAGGTTCAGATCAGCAAGCTGCATGTCAACTCACACATACTGTGTACACACACTTACACACACACACACTCGTCATGAGCACAAAAGTGCCATCATTCCCTCACACACACACATCCTGATTCCAAGTGTTAGGCTGCCATGAATAATGATGAACTCTAGTTTGGTGAACTCCAACCTCTGACCCTGGACTGACCCTGTCCTAGCTCCTGGTGAACTCCAGTCCTGCTGGACTCTATACTGAAGTTTTTACTTCCCTCTGATCAGATATACAGCTGTTAATAAGGAACCCACAGGTCTCATAGCATTAGAGGTTCCAATCAGTCTTATTACTTTACTGGACTGCAGCTGTCTGTGTCATTCAAGCCACAATCACCCATGTAGGTCATTTAATGCTGTACCAACAATCATGAGCTGTGTCTTAAATCTTCCTTCGAAACAGCAACAACTCTCGTCCAGATATCACTTCCGTTCCCTCATCCTCACCCAATAGCAACCTACCCAATCCCACCATACAGTATACAGTATCATCATGTCCCAACCCCATGCTTCGACTCCCCACACAACCCGCCCCAATCTCAGAAGCTCCGCCTTCTGGAGCTCTGAGCACAGACTGCTGAGTAAGACATCTGAGTGACAGCCTGTAACTCCTCCTCTTCTCTGCTCCTCATCCTCCTGTCCGCCATGACTCTTCATTGTGTTTTGGGCTTGGCACCGCCAGGGGTTGGGTCAGGGGTGGGGCCACCACCTTGGGCAATTCTGTGGAGACTGTATTAAAGAGAGGGGTCAATATCACATTATCTCATTTTCATTGGTCATTGACAAAGGTTATATGCTTTTTCTATACCATTTCTCCAATACTGCCAGCCATTACAAATTGAGTAAATGTCACAGTGATTCAGAATTCAGTTCAGGGTCTGCAGAGCTGCATTGGAAAACTACAGGAAGGAAAGAGGAATGTTTAATTCCACTGTTGTGCCGTAAGATGGCGCCATACTCACATGTCCTTGGCGTTGTCAATGTTTGCCTGAATTCCTGCAAAGAAGCCATCCACTTTTGCCTGGAACATCAAAAAGGGTATTGGTGAGAAACACACTTCATTTGAACAACTGACAGAAGTACCTTATTTTACTGAATTAATCAGGGTAGCAGTTGTCAGCAGCGTGAGTGAGATTTGACCTGGTTCTGCCTGTAGAACAGTGGTAGAGAGAAGAGGGCGATCACACCTGGAGAAGAGGAAGATAGAAAGGGAGGAGTGAGCATGTGTTAAGCCTTCTGATTGAGTATATAGCTTCTTCAGACTAACAACATGGCATACACTTTTATTAAAATCAAAAGGATGTTGATAAAACAATAGAAGCGCTGTCTTCAACTGAAATACTAGAAGTAAAATATGCGACAATGTCAGCATTCATCAACCAATTGTATCCGTCTCTACAGGACAAATGGCCATCATGATTTTTGAATGGCAATACAATAAAGTTATTCAAATACTGATTCTAACTGTGTCTGTGATTCTCACCAATGATGAGCACTGTAAGGCCGTTACACAGGTCTCCCAGGAAGGTCACCAGGTACATCAGAGCCAGGAGCTGAAAAGAACGGGAGGAAACACACAGTGAGCTCCACATACACAATGCACAATTGAATGTACTCTTTGCATTAAGGATTGAAAAATCCCATCAAAATATATATATATTTAGCAGACAATTTTATCCATAGCAACTTGCAGTCATGCATGCATATATTTTAAGTATGGGTGGCCCCGGGAATTGAACCCACTATCCTGGCAATGCAAGCAACTGACCACCAAAGACCACACAAGCTTGTGGTAAATGTGTTGCAAAGAGTATCTTAAATAATCCCACAGCACCCCTCCTTGCAAACCCTCCACACCTTTCGTGAACTAACACTCACACTTGACTTCCCCCCTTACTAGCTCTGACTTTCCTTATCGCTACTTTATTGAGGAAAAATGTACTTACTATCACTGAGATATGTGGTTGTCCCACCTAGCTATCTTAAAATGAATGCACTAACTGTAAGTCACTGTAATATGTTAATGAATGCATGCATCATATGTCAAAATTGCACATGGTCCCTGACAAATGAATGAGTACATTATTCCCAGATCATCCACCATAACCCTTCTGGAGTTCGTGTAATATAGCTCAGTGGGTTGTCACTTCGGACCCTTACCCCCATCCTGAAACGGGACACCCCCCTCTCAGAGAAGACGAAACTCCTCTCGCCCCTGTAACTGGGTGAACAGCCACCTGTGTCCCATGTCACATACCGGCCAGGTCAGGGTTGATATCGCGGGGCTCTGGGGCTTCTGGGGATCAGGCTCAAGGCTACGTGGCACAGTCACACTGGCTCTCACTAACTGAGATAAGTCACACTAAGTACTCCTGCTGTACATTTACATTTAACCCTGAAGCATTATTGTGCAACGCATATGACTGTTGTTGATTCAATTTGCCAATGTTTTAGTTCTACTGTCCCGGTAAACTGGAGAGGAAATGAATGAAGTCTAAAAGGAAGGTTTCTAGCAGAAACACTTTATCATTTGATAAAGAATTGAGCTTTAGATTTTGTTATTAGTCGAAGTTTGCAAGCATACAACATGTGCTGTATACCGTTGAAGTCGGAAGTTTACATACACTTAGGTTGGAGTCATTAAAACTCGTTTTTCAACCACTCTACAAATTTCTTGTTAACAAACTATAGTTTTGGCAAGTCGGTTAGGACATCTACTTTGTGCATGACACAAGTAATTTTTCCAACAATTGTTTACAGACAGATTATTTCACTTATAATTCACTGTATCACAATTCCAGTGGGTCAGAAGTTTACATACATTAAGTTAACTGTGCCTTTAAACAGCTTGGAAAATTCCAGAAAATGATGTCATGGCTTTAGAAGGTTCTGATAGGCTAATCGACATCATTTGAGTCAATTGGAGGTGTACCTGTGGATGTATTTCAAGGCCTACCTTCAAACTCAGTGCCTCTTTGCTTGACATCATGGGAAAATCAAAAGAAATCAGCCAAGACCTCAGAACAAAAATTGTAGACCTCCACAAGTCTGGTTCATCCTTGGGAGCAATTTCCAAATGCCTGAAGGTACCACGTTCATCTGTACAAACAATAGTACGCAAGTATAAACACCATGGGACCACACAGCCGTCATACCGCTCAGGAAGGAGACGCGTTCTGTCTCCTAGAGATGAATGTACTGTGGTGCGAAATGTGCAAATCAATCCCAGAACAACAGCAAAGGACCTTGTGAAGATTCTGGAGGAAACAGGTACAAAAGTATCTATATCCACAGTAAAACAAGTCCTATATCGACATAACCTGAAAGGCCACTCAGCAAGGAAGAAGCCATTGCTCCATAACCGCCATAAAAAAGCCAGACTACGATTTGCAACTGCACATGGGGACAAAGATCGTACTTTTTGGAGAAATGTCCTCTGGTCTGATGAAAGAAAAATATAACTGTTTGGCCATAATGACCATTGTTATGTTTGGAGGAAAAAGGTTGTCACTTGCAAGCCGAAGATCACCATCCCAACCGTGAAGAACGGGGGTGGCAGCATCATGCTGTGGGGGTGCTTTGCTGTAGGAGGGACTGGTGCACTTCACAAAATAGATGGCATCATGAGGAAGGAAAATTATGTGGACATATTGACGCAACATCTCAAGACATCAGTCAGGAAGTTAAAGCTTTGTCGCAAATGGGTCTTCCAAATGGACAATGACCCCAAGCATACTTCCATAGTTTTGGCAAAATGGCTTAAGGACAACAAAGTCAAGGTATTGGAGTGGCCATCACATAGCCCTGACCTCAATCCTATAGAACATTTGTGGGCAGAACTGAAAAAGCATGTTTGAGCAAGGATGCCTACAAACCTGACTCAGTTACACCAGCTCTGTCAGGAGGAATGGGCCAAAATTCACCCAACTTGTTGTGGGACGCTTGTGGAAGGCTACCCGAAACATTTGACCCAAGTTAAACAATATAAAGGCAATGCTACCAAATACTAATTGAGTGTATGTAAACTTCTGACCCACTGGGAATGTGATTAAAGAAATAAAAGCTGAAATAAATCATTCTCTCTACTATTATTCTGACATTTCACATTCTTAAAATAAAGTGGTGATCCTAACTGACCTAAGACGGGGAATGTTTACTAGGATTAAATGTCAGGAATTGTGAAAAACTGAGTTTAAATGTATTTGGCTAAGGTGTATGTAAACTTCCGACTTCAACTGTATATTGTATTACTATGACAAGGGAACATGTTTCACCGATATGTCAGGACTGACCTACACTCTTAAAAGAAAGGGTTCCAAAAGGGTTCTTCGGCTGTCCCCATAGGAGAACCCTTTTTGGTTCTAGGTAGAACCCATTTGGGTTCCAGGTAGAACCCATTTGGGTTCCATGTAGAACCCTCTGTAGAAAAGGTTCTACATGGAACCCAAAAGGGTTCTACCTGCAACCAAAAAGGGTTCTTCAAAGGTTTCTCCTATGGGGACAGCCGAAGAACCCTTTAAAGTTCTAGAGAACCGTAAGTGAAATACACAAGTGAAATGTCATACCTGTTCTGTATGAAACACATACATAGGATGGGGAGAGGGAAAGGACAAGAACCTTTGCATAGCCTTTGCATGAGTACTATGTTGTTTTAGCCTCCATAAAAAATGACACCATTGCAATGCTTTGAGAGCACTCAGGGACACTTGTAATGGGAAGATACAGTTGCACTGCTTTCTTATTGTTACCCTTACAATACGACATACGTTCGTTGTGTATTGTCCCCGATGCGAATCCAATAAAAACCCAATGTACTACAAACTTGCAATTGTGCTTGCTGCCAGTTTGCTTGATTACACTCCGATGCGACCAAAAACAAGGGAACATTTAAAGCAGCAGGACTGTATATACATGATTATCACAATTATATGAACCACAGTGAGTTGTGGGTATGACAGCAGCTCTCTTTGACAGTGGTCTTGTTAGGAAACACAGTCGTCATTTGTCATTTGGCGACGGAGGGCATGACAATGTTGTCATCTCCAGTGAACGGGGAGGCAGGCTGATGCCAGTACAGCACAGAACAGAGGAAGAGAAAAATATGGATAGAGAAAGGGGAGGGATGGATGTCTGTTCTCATGAAAGAGAGTAGAGCCCAGACAGCTAGCGGTAGTAATGTTCAAGTAAATCCACAACGACAAGACAGCCTCCTGTAAACACGATAATGGATGGGGTTCAAGAGACAAGGAGGAGAAGGTAAGGAGATTAAAAGACAGACAAAGAAAGAAAGGGAGCAAAAGAGAGAGAGAGAGAGAGAGAGAGAGAGAGAGAGAGGGCGTGTTTTGAGGGAAAAAGGGTCTATGCCATTCTGAAGAGCTTCCTTGTGTAAAAGGTTATTTGAACCAAAAGTAAATGAACGAGACTGAGAGGAGCTATTGAAGGAGAGCGTATAAAAGGTACACTGCCATATTCTGGCCAATTCTAGATGAAGATCGAGGAGATCCAATACCTAGGCAGTCTCACCTTGAGAGAGTCGAAGAGGCTTCCAACCAGGAAGAGATTCTTGAGTGAGTTAGCAGCAGAGACGACTGTAACGATGGCCTTCTGCATGTATTGGTCAGCCAGCTCCCCACTGAAACTGATGTCCAGATCCAGATACGCCCTGAGGAGAGAAAGAGTGGGGGGCCGCATTAAAACCAGAGTGATAGGGGGGGAGTGATGGAGAAAGAGAGGGAGATAGAGTCCATGATCAAGGACCAATGGGAAGGAGGAAAGAGTGAGTGTTGATTAGAAAATTAGTGATAGTCGCCACGAACACAACCTGATGCATACACAGTTTGTTGTCTTATGCCTCAATGATTTCCATCAGAACAGATATTCTTTTCAGATCATGATGGATGAAGTCTATCAACTATTTTATCAAACAGCAGTGGTTAGCCTAAACAAATCATAAAACACACTGCCGTTTTCAAAGTCAAGCCCACTGGACTGTGAATTTATTTTGGGCGGTGCAGGAATCCAGCCAATTGAGAACCTATTCCTGAATGCTACTCCCACACCATTATTAGAGAAGAGAGGAGATAAACGAGAGTGGGAGGGAGTGGGGGATGAGGGAAAAGAGGAGAGGATAGGCGAGAAGAAGTAAGAAAATAAGAGGGGAGAGGAGAGGAAGAAGACAAGGGAATAAAGGGGAAAATAGGAAATATTTCTAAAAGAGCAGAGAGGACAAAGTGAATGGAGAGCAGAGATGATGAATACGTCAAGAGAAGAGACCCCCTCCGGATTTAATAGGAACACTTCCCACCCCATTCTATCCCATCCCATCCCAGGTGGCCAGCCACTCACTTGAAGGGGTGCACTCCGTCTCCCATGCTGAGCACGTGCAGGATGTTATAGTAGAGGCGGACTGAGACGGTGAAGCACATGATGCCCAGGGAGATGGTGGAGATGACTGTGATGATGCTGAGCTGGAACAAGGACAGGAGGCCCACCACCAGCCCTGTGAATACCATGCCTGTACACTCTGTGTCCTTCCAGTAGATCAGATCCATCACTGAGGAGAGGAGGAGGAGGAGAGGAGAGGAGTGGAGGGGAGAGCAGAGGAGACAGAGAAGGATAGATGGTAATAGAGGGATAGGGAGGGGAATTGACAAGAGAGGGAGAAAAGGTGGAGAAATAAGAAAGTTGCAAAGTCAACATGTTCTCTTCACATATAAACCAATGAGAAACAGAGTGGAAGCCAACATGGACTCAGGAGTCTTCATTGAAGCAGGGTGGGGGAGGGGACAAGCCCATGCATCTGACACTTCCTCTTGTTATTTTAGTTGGTTGCTAAAGGCAGCAGGGACAGTCAGAGCTGCAAGAGTCTCTCCTCCTCACTGTTCCTGCCTATGTGCCTTTTACAAAACCCCCACAGCATCACCAGCCAGTCAGTCCCTGTTTGGCTCTGACTCTCCAGTGCTCAGTGGGCCAGAAGGCCTTTCAGCTGTGCGGAGGCAGAGCAGAGGGACAGTGATCACCAGGCAGAGAGAAAACACACACAGGAGCAGGGGGAGACGTCAAGCCTAACATGGGCTTAATATAGCCTGCACACTGTATAGAGGATGGGAGAGAGAAGAGGAAAGAAAAGAGGAGAGGAGAGGAGAGGAGAGGAGAGGAGAGGAGAGGAGAGGAGAGGAGAGGAGAGGAGAGGAGAGGAGAGGAGAGGAGAGGAGAGGAGAGGAGAGGAGCAGGAACCCTGAATTTAAATGTTGCCTCGGAGAGCACCTGCTGACAGTCTTCAAGCCCGCTACCACCCCCTCTCTACACCCTGTCCGTCTCCCTCGATCAGTCACCCAGCAACTGGAGCCGCTGCAACTGGGCGCTCTCATTACAAAAATGGAGGCTCCCCTGGCCTGATCCCTCCATGGAATAAGTCAAAGTACGCCAACCAACAGAGACATTACAGCCAAAACACTGATAGCACAGTGTAATGAAGCTGAACACTAGCAGCTCGCTAACCCTCGGACGTGGTAAACTGTAGTGACAAAGGCATGTGCTCATTACTCCATGGCTATTAGTGTATGAGTCAGCCTGGCCCTGGGAATTAGAATAGAGTGCACTGACATATCTGACCAGCAGGAGGACTATTTATAAACATTACCCCACACTATTAATACCTACAAAGCCTCCGGCACACACACACTTGTCCATTGTCCCAACAGGTGGAACTGTAGCATACAGCCCTCTTCGATGTGTTTGCACTTTGCGACATTGACCAGTACATGGTAAGACTGTTCAATGCATAGACTAAGTGCACTAAGAAAAGGAAGACATACTACAACAAGTTATACTAATGCCGGAGCAAAACAAACCCCTCATGTGACGGTCCAATAGATTGACTCTATACTAAGCCGTGTCTATATTGGTTGAAGTTAATATAGTTATATAATGAACTCTTTGAGAATAGTACAGACAATATGAAGTGGGGAAGGGGGAATGGGGGGTTACACACACACACAGGCATACACACACATGCACACACGTGACCACAGACCAAATTGAAAGCTATATTTGCCATAATCTTAGGGAAACCCCTCTATCTGTGCCAATTGCGGCATTCTTTTACCCCATGAGGAAATACAATTCAGCACTCTTCTGACTGAACTAACCACCACAGAGCTGAGCACTGACTGACTGACTGACTGACTGACTGACTGACTGAATGACTCAATCGTTACTACAACATAATAAATTACCAGTCAACCAATTCCCAGCCTGACCTGGCATTATTTACCACCACAACTAAAACCACCACCCAGCCATTGTAACACTACGGGGCATGCAGGAAGTCCCAGAGTACCCCTGTGAAACACCTTGGCTCTGCCAACCCTGCTGCCAACCCTGCTGCCCAAAGAGGTAACATGTCCGATGGGGCACAAACCAGCTGATCACGCTACTAGCCTCTTACATACAGATACAACCACACAGATGGTGCTGTAACAAGCTACAACACAACTCTGGATGGTCACCACTAGGGCCGGGATGAGCAGGTTTTTAAAGGACCAAATAGTTTAATTTTTGCCATGGAAAAAATATTGCGATACTGGTCCCATCACTAAGCAGGCAGACACACACACCTTTGCATAGTTGGTACGGTCTCAAACACTCATGGTCAGTGAGTGGTCAAAATCTCCCCATAGACCCCTGGCTTTAGCTGTTCTCCTGACGTTCAGACTCCTCTCCAAACCCACGGTCACTAAATGCATGGCTCTACAGTGGACAGACAGTCAGTCCCTATATGTGTAAGCGCCCCTACGGCTTGGGAAGATAGGTGCTGTAACTTTAACTGTGCCCTGATCTTTCCGGTGTTTGAAACGAGACACTGCTTTGCCCATTCAATAGGTCCCCTGCCTCCCCGCCTAGTCAATTCACTGATAGAGCTCAGTGTGCCGACTGACACTGTCTCATATTATCTCCATCTTGTCTCTCTGAGCCCAGGGTCTTACCATTAATGTTGGCCATTTTGGTTGCTGCTCAGGCGATCCCCCCTTCTCTCTCTTTGACTCTCTCTCAGTCCCCCTGCTCTCTCCCTGCCACTCTGAGCTGTTTTTGGCCTCCCCTGCCCCGTCAGCAGTACAGAGACCTTTCAGCCAAAAATGATCTGCCCAATAGGGCCCGCCCCCCTCAAGACTCATGGAGACTCCAATGTAGATAGACAGATAGATATAGAGATACTGTAAGATGGATACCCAATATATTCACTTATTCACACATTTAGTACATGCACATACTGTATATTGACTGAGACAGAGACAAACCTTGAGACACAGACACATGTTGACATATACAATACATAGATAGCCATAGCTGGATAAAATGGAGAACAAACAAAACCACTAGAGACGCAAAGAGACCCACAGACAAAGGTAACAGGCACACAAACCCATTCAGAGAAAAACACTCACACAGACACGGAAATGGATACAGACAGAGAATTACACAACACACTTATGTAAGCAGAGACAGAACAGACAACAGCTAACAAAGGAGCAGGTATAGAAGTAAAAACACATTATTGTGACATACAGACAGTACCGTCCTACCGGTAAGTACCCACTCTTAGAAAAAAGGGTTCCAAAAGGGTTCTTCGGCTGTCCCCATAGGAGAACCCTTTTTGGTTCCAGGTAGAACCCGTTTGGGTTCCATGTAGAACCCAGGTAGAACCCTTTTGGGTTCCATGTAGAACCCTAATGGAACCCAAACGGGTTCTACCTGGAACCAAAAAGGGTTGTTCAAAGGCTTCTCCTATGGGGACAGCCGAAGAACCCTTTTAGGTTCTGGATAGCACCTTTTTTTGTAAGTGAGTGCAGACGATAGCTCAAATAGCCTCATATATTTCAGATATGCATAGCAGTAGTCTAACCTGTAACCGTCTAGTCTAACCTCACAATAAACATGGGGAGTAAAATATGTTCTGACACATTCAGCCCCGTTCTGATACAGAAACCAGATGGTTTGCTTTACATGATATCTAGAAAACCCTTAAAGCTTGTCAACAGCTTGACCAGCCATTAATCACCCATGGCCAGTGTGAGGGGGAGTGGACAGTACACTACACCCAGCCCCCAGTCCACCCAGCCCAGCCACCCCCCAGTCCACCAACTATAATAAGATTGGAAGATATGCCGGTGGTCCATGTTGAGTGGTGCCCCCCTTGAAGAGTCATGGAGGCCAGAGAAGATAGAGAGAGAGATATGAAATATCAATCTCTCTCTCTCTCTCTCTCTCTCTCTCTCTCTCTCTCTCCCTCTCTTTCCCTCTCTCTCCCTCTCCCTCTCCCTCTCCCTCTCCCTCTCCCTCTCCCTCTCCCTCTCCCTCTCCCTCTCCCTCTCCCTCTCCCTCTCCCTCTCCCTCTCCCTCTCCCTCTCTCTCCCTCCCCTGTCTCACATTCTCTTTATCATGTGTACAGTGATCCAAGGGATACGGAAAGATTGGAGTGTCAGTGTGTGTTTCCGAGCAGACATACATACAATACAGACAGACCAGGAATACAGACAGATTTTTGGTGCAATTAGCCCATTACCCCTCGGAATCCCAAGGGAATGTTGCCATGGAGACACAATGTAACACTCAGGGCTCACAGCGGAATATATTCCAGGGTCCATGTCACTCAAGCAGTGAGAGGGAAATGTATATTTTCAGTATTGTTTGAAAAGGATTGATTGAGGAAGGCTTTGTGCTCTCAGCAACATATCAAGGAAGGGGTTGGAAGTGAGGTATCATCGTAGGGGTCACTGTCTTCCGACAGATGGCGTCATTCTAACATGACCATGTTGCCATGAACTATCAGTGCAGACTTGCTATCTGACGTAAGATAATGTAGTAGAAGTCAAATAGAATGATTTGGGCAAGGGCGGGGGATGGTAGATGCTCAAAATGTAAAGGTAGTTCCAAGATAGGAAAGTCACATAAAAAGAGATAAGATGTGCTACAAACGTTACCTGCTATGTGGGTGCATATTGTAGGGCCTGATAGGTTGAGCTCTGAAAACCACTGTTCGCTGACCAGCTCTTCCTGAGTGTTTCGACCAATGGAGGTGGAGGAAGTGGATGATACGTCATCGGTGAGGCCGCCTCTTGGTTGCACAGCCGTGAGCAGTGTGACTGTGGTTTCCATGGTTACGAGGGACTCAGGCTCAGGGAGTGATGATGCTGCTGAGAAACAGAACACAAGGTCATTGTGATGATGTCATCACCCTGCATCAAGTTAGTCTACAACCAGGTTGTATTAGATCAACTAAAAATTGAATTTATCTAACAATGTAAGTATTTACCTTAGCCTCACCTACTATACAATGAACAGTGATTTAGCAATCTTATTAACAAATGTACTCATCCTGATCCTACAGACCAGGAGAGAGCATGCTGTCCAGGGAGTCTAAAGCACAGTGGTGTCTGACTTCATCTGTGGTCATGGTGTGTGACTAACACGCACACACACACACACTCACACACACACACACACACACACACACACACACACACACACACACACACACACACACACACACACAGGCAGTATTAGCTCAACTCAGTTGTGTTGTGTGTAAGCCATGGTCCTGTCACAGTTATGTACCATCAAATGGGACACGCCTCCCATTTTCAAACATAGAGTTTACACCCATTTACCCTCGAGCAATATCCTCGCCCACTGTGTGATTTAAATGGCTAGAAAATATGCAGAAGCTTCTGCTTTTATATATGTAAGTCGCTCTGGATAAGAGCGTCTGCTAAATGACTAAAATGTAAATGTAATATGTAGCTCCATGCAGGTATATCTAACCTGATCCCATCTACCCTCCCATCTAGATAGCCCCACCCCATCCCCACTGCCCCATAGTGGGCTCACCCTGGTGGCTATCTGAGGGACTGTAGTGCTGGGGCTCCAGGGGCTCTGTCTCCCCTCTCTGGGTCTCTGTGTCCCTCTCCTGAGGTTCAATCTCAGCATCTAGGAGAGATGCCTGGACTGTCTCAATCTGTCTGTGGACCTCCCTTTCCCTTTCCTCCCACTCCCTCTCCTCCTCCTCTCGGGCGAGGAAGGCGTGGGGGTCCCACTCCACGTCGGGGGAGTCCAGTGGGAGGAGCGTCTCCACGGTGTCCGTGCGACTCAGGAAAGTGCGGCCTCCCCTGGCCCCGCTCCTCCGCCGGCTCCCTGACGATAAGTCACGATGATGTCGTGAGGCTCCGCCCGCCTCTGCCTCGGCGATGGCGATGTAGGAGAAGGTGGGCTCGAAGAAGTTCTGTCTCGGGGTCCCCCAAATGGAGGGGGATGAAGCTCCACCATCATCATCATCCTCCGGACCCCCGGCTTCTTCGTCAGACCACTCCCTGGCCGTCTGCAGGTCGCACAGCTCAGACTCCTCATTCCCACCTGGAGAGAACAGGCACAGGAAAAGCCTTAAAGTAAAACCTATATTTCTTTAAGTATTTTTGCATTTGTATATTTGTTATTCTGTCCTGAGTCAATGTTATATGTTGAAATTGTATATGTTTTCATTACAAAAAATCTATAAACTTAGATATAAACTTCAACCATTGCAGTGAAAACTTTCATCCTAGGAGATAAAGCTATATAAGCACAAAATATTATTCCATAAACATATCACATGTTCTGTGACTTTAATATCTATGGAGGAGCCGTTTGACGTTGCTTTCTCTCTTTCATCTACAAATCCTCTGATGTTTTTGAGCGCTGAGTTGAAAGCCCAGTAAAACGCAACATGCTTTGTCTGAATGAAAGGGCAACATCCAAAGATGCAAAACGCCTTTGTTGGGAGTAATGTTCCAGATCTCATTTTTCCAAAAGGCTACAAAAGCATTCAAACCAACAAATGGACACAATCAACCTCTACCTACTACTATAACCTTTACGCCTGTAGACTTTGTAGACATGTCATAGTATGATTTTTTCATATTATGATTCTCACATATGAAGTTCAATCATTCACACCATGCATTTCTATACATGTACAGTGTGTATGCATTGTGTGATGCTACCTTCAGTGCAGGGAGGTGTTGAATCAGGTGTGGAGGAGACAGAACCATATTCCTCTGGAAGAAAAATAACAACATTAATCAGAGACGTGTTTATTTCCATTGGCTAGGGAACTATCACAATCACAGTCGTGAAATGTACAGTATCAAACAGACAATTTGTATCTAAAATAACAACCGATTAACAACTGGAGACTGTTCTATACCGTCTATGTCTGCAACTCCTCTCTTCCTTCTACATCTGTCTGCAACTTTTAGCCAAGGCCAATTTGCATATACCGTAAGCCTGGAGAGCAGACACTATCGAGGTAACAGTTTTCCTCTCAATATCACATGCTAAAGCATTGTTTCACATTCAAAAGCATTACATTGTGCACAAAAGCATTATACCACACATAGCCTATTCTCAGACAGATTACCTGCTTTCAATAATGTAAATGTATTTCTATAGTGTCTCAATACATTGAGATGAGATTGAGAGCGTAAATAAAAGGGTTGCATTTGTAATTTTTAGGAGAATCCATGGCTCGAATCCCGTCATTTGAGTAGCCTTTTTCTAAGCCATTACCAAGTCTTTAAAAGCAATTTCATTAGTGTTTGTATACATTATGCTAACAGATAAGTATGTTCCACTTCCTACCAGAGGTGTGGACTCGAGTCATGTGACTTGGACTCGAGTCAGACTCGAGTCATGAATTTGATGACTTCAGACTCGACTCGACAAAATGTACAAAGACTTGCAACTCGACTTGGACTTTAACATCAATGACTCGTGACTTGACTTGGACTTGCGCCTTATGACTCGAGAAGACTTGCTACGAGGACTTGTAATGACTTGCAAAGGCTTGCTAAGAGGACTTGAAATGACTCGAAACTAAAATGTAGGACTTTGGACTCGACTTGAGACTTGATGGCTTTGACTTTTGACTCGACTTGGGACTTGCCTCATCTTTGACTCGACTTGACTCGGGACTCGAGGGCAAAGACTTGAGACTTACTTGTGACTTGCATAACAATGACTTTGTCCCACCTCTGCTTCCTACAGTACAGATCAGCTCTGGCAGAGCAGGCCTTAACTACATTAGCTAGCCTGCTGCCTCAGATCACCCAATAAATCAAGCAGCCGGCAACTGTGAAAGTAGCCCTGACTAAAATGAACACACCAGCATACACACACACACAAAATAAACCAAGACTGCCGATGTGGATGGAGACTACCAGGAGGGTTGTGGCGTCAGAAGGGAGGTGAGGAGACACAACGACAAACACAGCGACAGCAAAACAACACACAGCTTTTTGATCCTGATCTCTCTCAAACACACACACACACACACACACACACACACACACACACACACACACACACACACACACACACACACACACACACACACACACACACACACACATAACCAATGCTCAGTCAATGAAAACACTCACACATAGCCTACACATCCTGAGAACACACATAGACATCTGCAATAGGTCTCTACAAAACAAAAGAAAGAGGTGTGTCTGCTACAGCACTCCATCCATCCGTCCGTTCAACCATTTGTTTATCAAGGGAGGGAGAGAAAGAGAGTGAGAGGGGAGATCGATGGCCATGCATTTGGCTAGTACAGATGCTGTACAGATAGATGGATGCTAAAGACAGGCAGACAGACAAAAGCCGACACTCACTGCAGTGGGAGAATCCAAGAACCTGGCCCATACTCCATCAAGGCACCGCTGGGCCCATCCAGTCTGGAAGCCCCCCTCTCTTCCTCTAGATCTCTCTCTCGCTCTCTCTCTCTCTCGCTGCTCCCTCGTGCTCTCTCCCTCTTCCACCTCCCTCTCTCTTTCTTGTTCCACCGATGCAGCTGTTTCTCTCTGTCTCTCCCTCTATGCACCCTCCCCTGCCTTCTCTCGCTCACGGGCCCCTCCCTATCTCCCTCTCCTGCTCTCTCTTTTCCCCTCCCTCCCTCTCTTGCTCTCACGTCACTATGACAGCAGGGGAGCAGCACAGGCAGGGCAGAGCCAGAGAAAGAGTGTGTGTGTGTGTGTGTGTGTATGTGTGTGTGTGCATATGTGAGCGTGAGTGTGTGTTTCCCTCCTTCCATTCATGACTAATCATTTGTGTATGCATCCAGCCGAGGGGAGTACATCTCTGCTTTTGTAATTTCACATAAGCATCTTACGGGGCTTTGCCTTGTTGCATGCACATAACAACGGGAAACATCGAGCTCATTACAAATACATGTCCTTTTGCACCCACCCACACACAGACAGACATACTGTACGTCTTACTGGGTGTTTTGAATAACCCACGTGTGAGACTGCTAGGTACAGCAGAAGGGTGCATTTTGAGATTGCCTGGCGGCAGTAAGCAGCAGTAGCAGCAGCAGCACATACTGTATAGCCCGTTGTAGCCCTGGTGTGCTGCCTGAAGCTACTTCTTCAAATCAAATTAAATCAAATTGTATGTTACATGCGCCAAATACAACAGGTGTAGACCTTACCTTGAAATGATTACTTACAAGCCCTTAACCAACAATGCAGTTTTGAGAAAATAGAGTTAAGAAAATATTTACAAAATAAACAAAAATAATAAAATAACAATAATGAGACTATATACAGGGGGTACCGGTACCGAGTCAACGTGCGGGGGTACAGGTTAGTCGAGGTAATATGTACATGTAGGTAGGGGCAAAGTGACTATGCATAGTTAATAAACAGCGAGTAGCAGCAGTGTAAAAAAAAGCAATGCAAATAGTCAGAGTGGCCATTTTATGAATTGTTCAGCAGTCTTATGGCTTAGGGGTAGAAGCTGTTAAGGAGCCTCTTGGACCTAGACAGTCTATGACTTTGACAATTTTTTGGGCCTTCCACTGATTGAGTGGTCACATGATGTGTCAGCTAAATCATCCTGCTCATGTACATCACTGACTGCACTGACTCACGGTTCAGACTTGGGCAATATATAAGGGGGGAATTATATGAAATATTGACATTTTCTCCATTCAGAAAACACACATTTAATGAGGCTATTAAGTGCACTTCCTGGCAGGTACAATACACTGAGTGGACAAAACATTAGGAACACTTTCCTAATATTGAGTTGCACCCCCTTTTGCCCTCAGAACAGCCTCAATTCGTCGGGGGCATGGACTACAAGGTGTCGAAAGCGTTCCACAGGGATGCTGGCCCATGTTGACTCCAAAGATTCCCACAATTGTGTCAAGTTGGCTGGATGTCCTTTGGCTGGTGGACCATTCTTGATTCACAACGGAAACTGTTGAGCGTGAAAAACCCAGCAGCGTTGCAGTTCTTGACACAATCAAAACGATGCACCTGGCACCTACTACCATATCCCATTCAAAGGCACTTCAATATTGTTGTCTTGCCCATTCACCCTCTGAATGGCACAAATACACAATCCGTCTCAATTGTTCCAAGGCTTAACAATCCTTCTTTAACCTGTCTCATCCCCTTCATCTACACTGATTGAAGTGGATTTAACAGGTGACATCAATAAGGTATCATAGCTTTCACCTGGATTCACCTGGTCAGTCTGTTCCTAATGTTTTGTACACTGTACATTATAATTTCAAAGAGGTTTTCGGAAATACATTCAGCAATGTAAAATGACATCTGGCCAACTACTGCAATTATGGCGTGCTCATATAATGGGATATTAAAAACAGAATGCATTGGATTCCTCATGTTTAATGGATAAACTTACTCACACATTTTTGCCCAAAACAATTCTCACAATTCGTTCAACTGATTGCCAAGAAGAACTGCTCATAAAGGGAAGTTGCAATGGACACATTGGGATTACAATAAGAGGCTACTGTAGCTTTCGTCACTCACCTTACCTGTGTATCCTGTTAAAAGCTGGGGGAATCAAGCATATGAGGTCCCTCTGTCACTCATCTAACAGTCTGAGGAGCAGGATTACATAAGCACTGCTAGTGCGATACTAACACACACACACACATTGATCTTGACAACCAAAACAAACTGCAAATGCTTCCAACAAGTTTGTAGAGTCACAAGCTTGATGTAGTCATTGTGTGCTAGGAATATGGGACCAAATACTAAAGCTTTGACTACTTTAATACACTATAAGTGAATTTGTCCAAATACTTTATGAAAAAAAATTGTTTTATTCAAATGACGGGACTAGATACATTGTAACGATGACTCTGGGAGTCAGGAAGCAGGTGCAGGTGGTGAGTTTAATAATAATGAAGAACATAGAGCCATAGAAAACAAGAGAAGGGTCTGGACATGAACACAGAACTAATACTGCCTGAAGAGTGATGCTAGGGAGTGCTAAATAAAGGGGGAGTAATCAGGATAGTGATGAAGTCCAGGTGTGCCTCATGATGGTGCGCAGGTGTGCGTAATGAGGGTTGCCAGGTGCGCGTAATGATGGGTTGCCAGGACCGGTGGTTTGTAAACCGACGTGACAGTACCCCCACACCCGACGCAGGGCTTCCCTTGATGTCCAGGGGAGGCGGAAGGGTGTCATGGGGGACGGCATCAGCCAGGGGATCAGGAACCACCGGCCTGAGGAGAGAAACATGAAAAGAGGGTGAGATCCAGTAGTTAGTGGGGAGCTGTAATCTATATGTCACCTCGTTGACCCTCCAGAGGACTTTGAACGGTCCCACAAACCGGGGTCTCAGCTTTTTACAGGACAGGCGGAGTGGGAGGTTCCTGGTGGAGAGCCAGATGTGATCACCAGGATGGAACACGGGAGCATCACTGCGGTGGCGATCCGCCTGCTCCTTCTGGCGCCGGACGGTGCGCTGGAGCCTCACGTGGGCATCATTCCAAACCTCTTCTGCGCGCCTGAACCACTCGTCCACCGCAGGAGCATCAGTCTGGTCCAGTGTCCACGAAGCCAGGGCTGGATGATAACCCAGAAAACATTGGAAGGGAGTCAGCCCGGTGGAAGAGTGACGAAAGGAATTCTGGGTGTACTCCGCCCAGGAAAGGTGTCGGGCCCACTCCCCCTACCGGTCCTGGCAGTGACTCCTCAGGAACCTCCCCAGCTCCTGGTTCATCCTCTCCACCTGCCCGTTAGACTGAGGCAGGTACCCGGAAGTGAGGCTGACCGTGACCCCCAGCTTCTCCATGAAGGCTTTCCATATCTGTGACATGAATTGGGGGCCACGGTCGGAGACGATGTCCTCCGGAAGGCCATAGTGCCGAAATACCTGCCCACTACAACCATAATAGTGGTGAAACCAACAGACGGAGGGAGATCAGTCACGAAATCTATGGACAGATGAGACCAAGGCCACTGGAAGGGGATGGAGTTTCCCTGCTGGAGCGTGCCGGGGAGATTTTGTTTGGGCACATACAGAGCATGAATTGACATAGCGGGCGACGTCCTGTGCCAAGGTGGGCCACCAGTACTTTGCGGAGATGGATGAAATAGTGTGGGTAATACCTGGGTGTCCAGCAGTGAGGAATGTGTGTATTCTGGTCAACAGCTGATCCCTCACCTCTGTGGGGATATAGATGCGCTCAGTAGGGCAGGTAGCAGGTGCGGGTTCCATCTCCAGAGCCTGGCGGATGTCGACATCTACGTCCCAAAACACAGAACCAACGATATGGGAGGACAGAATGGTGGGCTGGAAGGCACTCACATGACTTTCAACCGATGTGGAACCATAAGGTAAGGAAAAGCAGGTCTTCCGACATCTGGGTGCCCATGCGGTGATATTCATCCTTGACCAGGAGATGGTGGGGTCATGACGTTGGAGCCATGGGAGGCCGAGGATGACTTTGTGTATGGGAGCCATGGTGATGAGGAAGTGAAGGCTTTCTTGGTGCAAGGGTCCCACGGTGAGGGTGAGTGGTGCTGTGATGTGCGTGATAGTGCCGGATCCCAATGGTCGTTTATCCAAGGCTTGAACCGTAAAAGGAGAAGAGAGCTGGTACGCGGTGATGTTCAGGGAGGAGACGAGGGCCTGGTCGATAAAATTCCCCGCGGCACCAGAGTCCACTAGAGCCGTGGAGACAACACCTGAGGGACAGCCAAGCAGTGAAATAGAAACCAGGAAGGGTTTGGTGGAAAACAATGATGAAGAAATACTCATGCCTGGGAGACAGAGGATCACAGGGCCATCCCTCTACCCCAGTGGACTTCGGGTTAGGAAGCACCGGACACCGCTGCAGCTGGTGCCCCTCCTGGCCTCAATAAGGACACAGTCCTTCCTAGCTGTCTCCGGCAACGTCGCTATGCCGCAGAGAGGTGTGTGAACCCTATCTCCATAGGTTCAGGCTCTGCCTCAGGATGGCCAAAGGAGGAGGGTGAGGGGAGAGGAGGACATCGGCGCTCCCGAAGAAGGTGGTCCAGGTGGATGGCCATCGCGATGTGCGTGTCCAGAGGAAGGTTGTCGTCCCGGCAGGCCAACTCCGGAATAGGGTGCGGAGCGCCGGAAGCTGCCACAGTCCAGAAGGCACGGACGTACTCTGCAGCGGTCTAGGAACCCTGCCGGAGTTGGAGTAGTCGTTCACCTCCCGCGATGCACTCCGTTGGATGGTCGAAGACCACCCTGAACAGAGCCATGAACCCTTTGTAGGAACCCTGCTCTTCCTCTCCTCTCTCCCAGATGGCCGTAGCCCACTCCAACGCCCGCCCAGTCAGCAGAGAAATGACCATGGCAACCTTGGACCTCATGGTGGTGTGGCTCCCGTCTGATGGGTGAAATAGAGGGAGCACTGGAGTAGGAAGCCACGGCATTTGGATGGAGTCCCGTTTTACTTGTCCGGGAGGGACAGTTGGGCATCGCTGACCTGGGCGGACTCACTTGGACGAGTCGTGTTAGAAGGTCCTCCGCTATTTGAAGGTGAATCCTCTCGGGTGGTGTCGACGTGGTGGAGGACGGGAGGACCTCATCCATAGCCGCACCCAGTTGTGCCAGCTACTCGTGGGTGTTGGCGGAGTAGGTGTCCCTGTTTGATCGTCTGGGAGATGTCTTTCTCATCTGCTGCTTCCATATTTTGAGGCAGTATTCTGTAACAATGACGCTGGGAGTCAGGAAGCAGGTGGTGAGTTTAATAATATATATATATATATATATATATTTAACTAGGCAAGTCAGTTAAGAACAAATTCTTATTTACAATGACGGCCTACACCGGCCAAACCCGGACGACGCTGGGCCAATTGTGCGCTGCCCTATGGGACTCCCAATCACGGCCGGTTGTGATACAGCCTGGAATCGAACCAGGGGGTCTGTAGTGACGCCTCAAGCACTGAGATGCAGTGCCTTAGACCGCTGCGCCACTCGGGAGCCCATAATAAAAAACATAGAGCGATACAAAAGAAGAGACGCGTCTGGACATGAATGCAGAACATATACTGCCTGAAGAGTGATGCTAGGGAGTGCTAGATAAAGGGGGAGTAATCAGGATAGTGATGAAGTTCAGGTGTGCCTCATCATGGTGCGTAGGTGTGCGTAATGAGGGTTGCCAGGTGCATGTAATGATGGGTTGCCAGGTCAAGTGGTTAGCAAACCGGCAACATCGAGTGCCGGAGCGGGGGAGCGGGAGTAAACGTGACCTACACTACCAGTCAAAAGTTTGGACACATCTACTCGTTCAAGGGTTTTTCTTTATTTTTACTATTTTTTACATGGCAGAATAGTTGTGAAGACATCAAAACTATAAAATAACACATATGGAATCATGTAGTAGCCAAATAGCCACCCTTTGCCTTGATGACAGATTTGCACACTTTTGGCATTCTCTCAACCAGCTTCATGAGGTAGTCACCTGGAATGCATTTCAGTTAACAGGTGTGCCTTCTTAAAAGTTAATTTGTGGAATTTCTTTCCTTCTTAATGCTTTTGAGCCAATCAGTTGTGTTGTGACAAGGTAGGGAGGATATACAGAAGATAGCCCTATTTGGTAAAAGACCAAGTCCATATTATTGCGAGAACAGCTCAAATAAGCAAAGAGAAACGACAATCCATCATTCCTTTAAGACATGAAGGTCAGTCAATACGGAAAATTTCAAGAACTTTGAAAGTTTCTTCAAGTGCAGTCGCAAAAACCATCAAGCGCTATGATGAAACTGGCTCTCATGAGGAGCGCCACAAGAATGGAAGACCCAGAGTTCCCTCTGCTGCAGAGGATAAGTTCATTAGAGTTACCAGCCTCAGAAATGGCAGCCCAAATGAATGCTTCACAGAGTTCAAGTAACAGACACATCTCAACATCAACTGTTCAGAGGGTACTGTGTGAATCAGGCCTTCATGGTCGAATTGCTGAAAAGAAACCACTACTAAAGGACACCAATATGAAGAAGAGACCTGCTTGGGCCAAGAAACACGTGCAATGGACAAATTGGAGAATTTAGGTTCAAACCGCCGTGTCTTTGTGAGACACGGTGTGGGTGAACGGATGATCTCCGCATGTGTAGTTCCCACTGTAAAGCATGGAGGAGGAGGTGTTATGGTGTGGGGGTGATTTGCTGATGACACTGTCTGTGATTTATTTAGAATTCAAGGCACACTTAACCAGTATGGCTACCACAGCATTCTGCAGCGATACGCCGTCCCATCTGGTTTGGGCTTAGTGGGACTATCATTTGTTTTTCAACAGGACAATGACACATCATACCTCCAAGCTGTGTAAGGGCTATTTGACCAATAAGTAGAGTGATGGAGTGCTGCATCAGATGACCTGGCCTCGACAATCCCCCGACCTCATACCAATTGAAATGAAGCTGGTTGAGAGAATGCCAAGAGTGTGCAAAGCTGTCATCAAGGCAAAGGGTGGCTATTTGAAGAATCTGAAATATAAAATATATTTTGATTTGTTTAACACTTTTTTGGTTACTACATGATTCCATATGTGTTATTTCATAATTTTGATGTCTTCACTATTATTCTACAATGTAGAAAATAGTAAAAATAAAGAAAAACCTTTGAATGAGTAGGTGTGTCCAAACTTTTGACTGGTACTGTATGTAAAGTGCTTTAATTTCTAAATGATAAAACAGAATTGTATAAAAATACCCTTAAATAAAAGGTGACATTCTGTACTGTCACCTCATTTGATCTCAAATCCAAATGTACACATTTTAGCTTCACTGTCCAAATAAATACAGAGTGGAGTGTATATGCAGGTTACTTACTCATTCCCTTCTGTATCTGACCACCATATAGCAGGTCCCATCCTCAACCTGAACCCATAACTCGACCTATAACGGGCTCTATAGATAGCTGGATCAGCTCCCAACCTCATGTATACACAACTTGAAGTCCAGTAATCTACTAGACCACTCCAGAATGACTGCATCTAAAATAGGCCAACGGCTGCAAATACGCTTTTGAGAAACAGCAGAGATTGAAGAGGAATGCCCAGGCCTATACTGTAGCTAGGGGACCTCTGATGATGAGGATCACACCTGTTGTTAAGTGAGGATTTCCCTCTTATGCTTCAGTTATATCAGTAATGAGGTAAACTGACTCACGTGTTAAACTGGTTGAACTGTTAAACTGGTTTAATCATGACACACATGGATAATAATCTGGGTCCTCCATATCAGTTAGATGTGTCACTGATTTGCTAATCCATACTAATGTGTGTGTGTGTGTGTGTGTGTGTGTGTTGTGTGTGAGAATGTGTGTGGCATTGTGTTAAAGAGAAAAAGAGAAAGCAGTGGGCGCCCAAAGTCAAAGGTGGACTATATTCAGTGAATCATTGCTAACAGGTCCTAAAGTGTTCTGAAAATAAACTACAGAGGTCCAGTCACAGAAAGTTGGAGAGCTCATTCTATCTGTCCACTATGCTACTATGAAACGCTGACAGGCTCATAATCCATATTTTACATTCGGTCCTACAGTACTAATCTAAGATCCTGCGCAGGTTGGAGATTAACTAGTGCATTAAGAGACAGACAGAGAGAGAGAGAGGTGGAGAGAGAGAGAGAGAGAGAGAGAGACAAGGGAGGAGTGATCATGCTGAGGGATAAGTCAACAGAAATAGATATAGGCCAACAGCATCACAGGGCAAACGCTGGCCAGGGACAGGAGAGAAAGAGGGGGAGAAAGACAGAAAAGGAGATAGAGTGGGCACCATACAGCCACATACGCTGCACATAAAGACATTGAGACAAATGCTAGGAATCCAGAAACTACGCCAACAAGCCAGGTTTACAAAGACAAGGATGGCCACAGCGATTTCTGCCAGTATCTAGTGAAGCCCACCTAAACTCTGAAGCCCACCTAAACACAACTCTACAGTCCAGAGTTGACACATTTTCCACCTGCTCAGTGTGTCTAGCTTAACCCAGTGCCCTGGACCTGCTGCGGGGGACACAGACTGGGAGAAGGAGGAGAGAGGGGAAGAGGAGGACCAGCGCCAGGTCAGGAAAGAGACTTGAGCGGCGCCTCCGAGGAGCCATGAGGACGGCCAGGCGGGCCAGCACCGTGGAGGTGCCCTCCTTCCTCCGCCAGCTAGCCAAGGAGACAGAGAAGATGGTCACCTTCTTCTTTAAGGGAGTACAGAAAGATGACCAGGAGGGGAACGAAGAGGACTTCAGTGATGAGGATAACGGGCCGAGCATCTACCTGGACCGGCCCATCCTGGAGAAACACGCGGCCGAGGGGGGGTCTCAGTGGGGGGTGAACTATGCAACGGCCAGCATGCAGGGCTGGAGGGCGCAGATGGAGGACGCCCATGCCTGCATGCCGGAGATGGGAGGGGAGCTGGTGGAGTGGGGCTACTATGCTGTGTTTGATGGACACGCTGGCAACACGGTGGCACAGTACTGCTCCCGCAACCTGCTGCAACACATCCTCGCTACAGGTACCAAATTGGGCCACGCACTTTGACTAACTGAATTATATAATTGTAGGCAGCCTAGTTTATTTTCACTATTTTACGACACCTATTTCCAGTGTGTGTTCCACAGACATAGCTAGGCATGGGTGACAAGGTGCCGTTGTGCTGTAGGCTATGTGTATGGTGTTCTTGATCTAAAGTTGTAACTTGAATACCAAAGACAATATCTCTCCTGGTTTTATGTATCATTCCTAAACATTAACATGGTAGCACAACATGGCTGACAGCTGTTGTTGACAACCTCTTGATCCTTGTTCTTGGCCCGAAGTATGAGATACTTAATCTGACACTTGTGCCTACAATGTATGCTACTTAACTCAAGACAAACTTTTAATCCTAACCTACAATGCATGAATTAATCAATTAATGCCACAAGCAAAACAGACAGACAGACAGACAGTGACCTCAGAGGACTACAACAGCGCAACCTGAGCTCTGAGATTTGGGCTCTGGCAGGGCACCAACAGTGGGCATTTGTCCCTTGGAACCAAGCTGGCAAGGCTGGTGGTCAAATAATTGTATTGTAACTATGTGTAGTTATCCTGTAGTTGGCCCCACTGTAGTTAACTTCTGCATGTCGATTTTAGGCAGCACAACCTAATATGAATTAGAACCAAATGATGTGTATTTGTCACCTATAGGCCAGGTCTCTAACCCGTATTGATCTCTCCTGCCTCCAGGGCGCGTAAAGGCGGAGGAGGACCCTGATGATGTGAAGGAGGGGATTGTCGAGGGCTTCCTGGCCATCGACAGCCACATGCACACACTGACGCGCCAGGAATGCTGGGAGCGCAGCGGCTCCACGGCGGCTGCCGTCATGCTCTCGCCGCAGTACATCTACTTCGTCAACTGTGGCGACTCGCGGACGCTCCTCTGCCGTGACGGCCAGGTCATCTTCTACACGGAGGACCACAAGCCTTTCAACCCTAGGGAGAAGGAGCGAATACAGAACGCAGGCGGCTCGGTGACCCAGCATAGGGTGAACGGCTCCCTGGCTGTGTCCAGGTCCCTGGGTGACTTTGACTTTAAGGAGGTGGACTGGAGGTCCCAGACTGAGCAGCTGGTCTCCCCAGAGCCGGAGGTGTACAAGCTGGAGAGGTCACCGCAAGACGAGTTCCTCATAGTGGCTTGTGACGGCGTGTGGGACGCCATCGGCAATGAGGAGCTGTGTGCGTTCGTCCGCAGCCGCCTGCAGGTGTGCGATGACCTGAGGGAGATCTGCAACCAGGTCATTGACCTCTGCCTCTATAAGGTCAGTGTATAAATTATCAGATCACACTACATGCAGAATCACATTGATCCTAAACCTCTGCCTCCTCTATATGGGTACGTATGCAGGACCAGAGAATAAACTTGTAAAGGGGTACAATCACACTCACTAACTGCCAAAGTGAGTAAATTGCAATGATGACCATAACTGGACATTGTATTGAAAGTCAGAAGGTGCCCGGGGTGAGAGGGTTAAGAGGACTTTGGCAGTATCTTCAGGCAATGATATCATCCCAAGGTCTTGGCTGTCCTCTCCCCTCCTGTAGTCCTGGAGACTAATACCATTCTAATACTCAGTGTTCAGATCAGTCAGAGGATTTAACAGCAGGACATAGCCAGGACGGTACAGCCAGGTGACTTACACTGCAGTGCAGGGAGTCTCCTCCATAGACAATGGCTGTTTTCTAAATCCAGCCTAAATATTGCCTTTAATTTAAGATTTTTTTATTTAACCTTCATTTTATCAGTGAGTCATACTGAGACTAAGGTCTCTTTTACAGATGAGCCCTGAATTACATCAATTACAGAAAATACACAAATCAAAATATGAATACAAAATGCAAGCAGAAAGAAAAACACGGTCATAAAAAACAAACATATTAATTAATATGGTCCTCAATCAGCTTTCTGAATTGCCCTGGAGGCACCAACAAATCTAATTTAAGAACATTTTGAAGATTTTTCCACAAATTAGGTGCAAGAAAACTAAAAGCTAAAACTAACTCAGTAGAGACCAAAGGAATTTCCAGAGACCAGGTGTGGTAACTTGTATGTCTAAAGTTGAGTAAAGATGTTAGGTATGGGACTTTTTGTAAAAGGGCTTTATAAATGAAAACATAGCAATGTATCAACCTACATGACATCAAAGAGGGCCAACCAACTTTCTGGTAGAGAATGCAGTGATGAGTACTAAAATTGTCGGCCGTAATAAAGCGCAGTGCATCTAATGGCTTTAATGAAGAGGCAGCTGCGTTCATATACAGTACCAGTCAAAAGTTGACACACCTACTCATTCAAAGGTTTTTCTTAATTTTTTCTACATTGTAGAATAATAGTGAAGACATCAAAACTATGAAATAACACATATGGAATCAAGTAGTAACCCAAAAAGTGTTAAACAAATCAAAATATATTTTATATTTGAGATTCATCAAAGTAGCCACCCTTTGCCTTGATGACAGCTTTGCACACTCTTGGCATTCTCTCAACCAGCTTCACCTGGAATGCTTTTCCAACAGTCTTGAAGGAGTTCACACATATACTGAGCACTTGTTTGCTGCTTTTCCTTCACTCTGACGTCCAACTCATCCCAAACCATCTCAATTGGGTTGAGTTCGGGGGATTGTGGAGGCCAGGTCATCTGATGCAGCACTCCATCACTCTCCTTCTTGGTAAAATAGCCCTTACATAGCCTGGAAGTGTGTTGAGTCATTGTCCTGTTGAAAAACAAATGATAGTCCCACTAAGCGCAAACCAGATGGGATGGAATATCGCTGCAGAATGCTGTGGTAGCCATGCTGGTTAAGTGTGCCTTGAATTCTAAATAAATCACAGAGAGTGTCACCAGCAAAGCACCACCACACCATCACACCTCCTCCTCCATGCTTCACGGTGGGAACTACACATGTGGAGATCATCCATTCACCTACTCTGCGTCTCACAAAGACACGGCAGTTGGAACCAAAAATCTCAAATTTGGACTCATCAGACTAAAGGACAGATTTCCACCGGTCTAATGTCCATTGCTCGTGTTTCTTGGCCCAAGCAAGTCTCTTCTTCTTATTGGTGACCTTTAGTAGTGGTTTCTTTGCAGCAATTCGACCATGAAGGCCTGATTCACACAGTCTCCTCTGAACAGTTGATGTTGAGATGTGTCTGTTACTTGAACTCTGTGAAGCATTTATTTGGGCTGCAATTTCTGAGGCTGGTAACTCTAATGAACTTATCCTCTGCAGCAGAGGTAACTCTGGGTCTTCCTTTCCTGTGGCGGTCCTCATGAGAGCCAATTTCATCATAGCGCTTGATGGTTTTTGCGACTGGACTTGAAGAAACTTTCAAAGTTCTTGACATTTTCCATATTGACTGACCTTCATGTCTTAAAGTAATGATTGACTGTCATTTCTCTTTGCTTATTTGAGCTGTTCTTGCCATAATATGGACTTGGTCTTTTACCAAATAGGGCTATCTTCTGTATACCACCCCTACCTTGTCACAACACAAGTGATTGGCTCAAACACATTAAGAAGGTAAGAATTCCACAAATTAGCTTTAAACAAGGCATGCCTGTTAATTGAAATGCATTCCAGGTGACTACCTCATGAAGCTGGTTGAGAGAATCCCAAGAGTGCAAAGCTGTCATCAAGGCAAAGGGTGGCTACTTTGAAGGATCTGAAATATAACATATTTTGATTTGTTTAACACTTTTTGGGTTATGACACGATTCCATATTTGTTATTTCATAGTTTTGATGTCTTCACTAT